>NC_056742.1:460788005-460823005 GCF_019279795.1 Protopterus annectens | reverse complement strand
TCTGCCAAAAGTCAACTGTTTTTGATGGCAACCTTTTGTGCTTACCACTCCATGCCTTACACTTTAAAGGAGCCATCTTACATAATAAGGGCACTTTGGTTTTCTCAAATCTGATTTTTTTTTGGACCAAATAGATTCATTTCTGCAGTCTAATGCTCACAGTATCAAACTTCTGTCTCTTGTATTAGCCATGTCTTCTAAGTCACCCTTGGTAATTGACAGTACTGTGCCCAAAACCATATCCATCAGTGACTGACTCACCCTTGATTTACTGCTGGAAGCATTCCAAAGACATGAGTCTGGAGCATTTCTCCCCAGGCCTCTGTTGAAACTAGGCTCTGTCCTAGTCAGACTTTCCAGGTCAGCAAATGTTAGATGGATAGATGGATAGATGGATAGATGGATAGATGGATAGATGGATAGATGGATAGATGGATAGATAGATAGATAGATAGATGGATAGATGGATAGATGGATAGATGGACAGATAGACGGATAGACGGATAGACGGATGGATGGATAGATAGATAGATAGATAGATAGATAGATAGATAGATAGATAGATAGATAGATAGATGGATAGATGGATAGATGGATAGATGGATAGATAGACGGATAGACGGATAGACGGATGGATGGATAGATAGATAGATAGATAGATAGATAGATAGATAGATAGATAGATAGATAGATAGATAGATAGATAAAATGGACCAATGGCCCCAAATTGTGTCATGCATTTCATGCCAGCTTCATCCTCATAGGAGTCATCCTGGCTGACACCCTTCCTCATCTGCTATGGACTTCTTATTGTGGCATTAATAAATACGTTTGATAAAACTCATTGTTTTGCTCACCAGTGAATTCTGGCTGAAACCTGTCATGGCAGAGTAAGAAATGAACATGGCCAGAGTTTCAGTATTTTGGAGTCATAGATTACAAAGACAGACAAAGCTATCTTCTTTTTTATCAGTAGGCTACAAGTTCAGTTCTTATCCATCATCTTCCAGGTGTCTCTGAATTGGAACTCCTCTTCACTGGTCAGGAATTGAGAGATTAAAAAACAGGTACATACACCTAAAGTCAGACTTTTTCTCTCTGTATTATATTGAATCATCCATATTATCCTTAATTGTCCACGGTTATGTGAGATTGAAATTTAAATTAATCCCAGAGGATTTAACCTCCTTCTAACTGACCAGTGAGCTTTTCTAAAAGTCATCAGACTTCCTAATCACCTAACAGAGGGAGGGTAAACAGTCTGAAATGACTTGACTTTACACAGTAAAAGCATATTTTGAAAAGAATGAAGTACAGTATATGGATTTGTAATGTTGTGACACACTTCAAATAGGCTGACTAATGAGGGACTGTAGTTTGTGTTGTTATTGGTGAGAAGATTACCAATAGGAATTAAAGAAGAAGGGAGACCTGATATGGCCTTCTTTTGTTGAGCGTGTTAGTATCTGCAAGTTTGTGTTAATCAGTATCGTGTTGATGATCTTTGTATGCAAAACCAAAACATTGCTGTTCTCTAAACACAGAACCATAGTGCAAACCTCTTATTTCATGCAGCAATTAATGTTTGTCTGTTTTCAGAAGTAACCAGCAGCAGGCCCTTTTTATCACACTTGACCAATTAGACAATTTGCTTATAGAAATTGAGAACATGAAACCCATGATATCCAGAACTACAGGATGAAACCCTTTTAGCTCTTATATCCTTAATCGTCTGAGTGAAACTGCTAAGCTTTATATTTTGCATGGACAACTTCATGGGTTCATAGGCTCACACTTGTCCAGTCGAGAATGTTAGCCATGTTATCATTTGATATTGAAAGTTACAATAGTTACCTCTTCAAGAAGATTATTTCTATGTACTTCAGAAATGAACTTATGGTCTCTTCAACAATTGTCAAGTTGAGTTTTGAAAGTAAATATGGTGTTACTTTATATATATATTGGGCGTTTATGCCAAGAGCAGGTATTGTTGGCCTTGTGGTGGAACTCGAGGTCTTTGGCACAAGTCTTAGACAGAACATTGGTTCTTTGAATGTGGAAGAGGTAAAAAAGAATAGAGCTTCAGTGCTCAAAAGTGTTTAACAAAGATATGTTTTGTTAACTAAATGACTCAGGGTTGCAACACCCAAAGACCCACTAAGCTGATACTACCCCTTCCCATATCTGGGGAATTAAGATATAATATTGCCATATCCTGCATATTATTATCTAGTCTTGTAAGGGCTCTTGTGCCATTAGCCTAGTAATCACCTATGATCCTATGAACTGGACACTTGCTGTAGAGTATTGCTTATTAATTTTCAGCTGGCTACAATTGTTTTTTAAGACAGTGTAAGTGCAAAGATGTAATCTAAGGCTTAAGATTAAAAATAATCTTTAACTTGTGTGATTTCTTTCCAGTATATATAATACTACTATTCTGATTGTTCCCAGACTCAGCCATTTCAGCCAGGCAAGCCTTGCCCTAGCCAATAGAATTTGTTGTGATTTTCTATCAATAACGGCACATTTGTATGTCTTATTAATTAGACACATGAACTACATTATCATATTCCTCCCTATCAAGACTTCCTATCTCACTAATATTGTGACTCCGTAGTAATCAGCCTCAGGTAGCAGATTCCGGATTATATGCATCTGTGGTGCTTGAGACTGTCAGGCTACAAAAAAAATGAATTAAAGATGTGATATATCATTTATCTTTAATTTCAGATTGGCAACACATTTGTAAAGAAATATATATGCTTCTTGTGGACTAAAATTGCTTGCACCATTGTGACTTCTGTGTGGTGATGAGAACAGCATATGAAGCTTGTACTTGAAATGTAAATTGTAATGTTATGCAGTTTCTTAGGAAATTCTTATTAAGGTAGACTCAGGAAACCCAAGAGTCATAAAATGCAATTAAAATATACTTTAAACATGTAACTGACCAGAACTGTTAAAGACAGCAGATGTTAATATGCAAACAGTTATTAGAGGTTACTAGTAGCTGGTTCATTGTTCCTCTGTGTGAGGACAAACAAACTAATGTAAACTGATGTAGTGTAATTACACATTTTTAGTTACTTTGGAATGGAAATTATGCAACCCGATGACTCGTGGTCTCTGTATAGGAGTCATGATTTGAAACAAATATTTATTTGGATGCGAAATCAGGGAATAATTTAGTCTTGCTGAAGCTGTTGACATAACCACATCACCTGTAAGGGTGCTATTTGCAATTCTGTTTTGTATTTTTAGTAATTCAGAACTTTAAGGGTTCAGGACTCTTTAAGACAGAGTCATCTGGATTTATTTATTTAGCTTAGTTATATTTCCTCCTTAAATTTTCCTGTCTATATAACTTGCCCACCTCCAGCTTAACAAGTTGCTAACTGATTCCAACTCACCAGCACTGAAGGTGCCTGTCTGATCCTGCACCATTGGTTTGCACCTGATCAACATGTTAATGACGACAGGTGCCTGTCTGATCCTGCACCATTGGTTTGCACCTGATCAACATGTTAATGACGACAGGTGCCTGTCTGATCCTGCACCAGTGGTTTGCACCTGATCAACATGTTAATGACGACAGGTGCCTGTCTGATCCTGCACCAGTGGTTTGCACCTGATCAACATGTTAATGACGACAGGTGCCTGTCTGATCCTGCACCAGTGGTTTGCACCTGATCAACATGTTAATGACGACAGGTGCCTGTCTGATCCTGCACCATTGGTTTGCACCTGATCAACATGTTAATGACGACAGGTGCCTGTCTGATCCTGCACCAGTGGTTTGCACCTGATCAACATGTTAATGACGACAGGTGCCTGTCTGATCCTGCACCAGTGGTTTGCACCTGATCAACATGTTAATGAATAGCTTGAGAATGACACAGTCTGGTTCTTGGGTGATCCAGGCTGAGCAGAATTAAAATGAGCAATGTGATAATGGACTGCTTATGAATCCCAGGGTGGTGTAATCAATACATTTTTGTTACAATTGTAAAGATTGCTATTATAAAGGAACCAGCAGGGCTTACCATCTGACATAAAGTCCTCTTGTACTGTTTAATAAAAAAAAAAAAAAAAAAAAAAAAAAAAAAAAAAAAAAAAACCTCTCTCCATCTCCCTTGTTTTGTAGTGTGTGTATTTTTTATGCCAGGACATGGACATTTAGTTGTCACCTCACAGTAAGACGCTGTCCGGTTCGATTCTCAGCTAGAGCATCTTCTGCGTGGAGATATGCGTGAATGGGCATACCTTCGTTGAAGGTTGTGCATCAGGCGTGGCAAGCCGGTATGTAAAAATCAACTGCCAATCATTAGCGGACCGGAGTTCTGCTGTGGCAATCCCTCACCGGGAAAAGCCAAAAGAAACAACAACAACATGGACATTTATTTTTGTTATTCCTAGCCTTGTCCTTTTAGGGCTAAGCCTCCATCGCTCTGCTGGCAGGAAATCTCTGAAGGGCTTTGAGCACTAACTTGTCTTTTAGTCAGATCAGCTCAAGCTGCCTGACAGTTTGGGTGTGAAGAAAGTGCCCAGAATCTTTGGAAGCTGGACGACTGCTTTATCCTTGGCAGGATATAACATGTATAGCTAAGTCCACTGCAGCAGTGATCATTTGAACATCTATTGTTATGGTAAGTTCAACTTACACAACTGTACTATCCCTTTTTACCACATTACTGCACTTTTCATGCTAATTGACTTATTTCAAAGGAAACCCAGACAATAACTCCTTTTCTGGAATCACATCAAGGCTCTGGATTCCAGGCTATTTTCATTTTCTAGAGGTTGGGTTTTCATTTTATCTTCATTCCAAAGGATATGGTCAGAATCTGGTCTCATTTTACTGGACCTTAGTGCTAGTCTGGCCTAATTTTCCAGTGCCATCATCTCAAATGTACAACACCACTCAGAACAGCCTACTTATCATATCTCCATCCACCTGCAAAAGTGTCAAATTGTGGCTTCATTTTCCAAGGTGAAGGCTCTGATAAAGGCTCAGTTCTCTCAGATGAACCCTTCTCAGCCAACATGACCACATTTTCAAAGGTCAAGGTCCTTTTGTTGGCATCTGCACATAGACAAATATTTCTTTCTTGACCTATTACTCTATAGTTAGGTTTTTACAACAGTGTAATAATCAAACTCTGGCTTATCAGTTAGTCATCCTAGCCTTATCCACATGGTGAGTACCTCAACACTGTCTCATTTCTTAGGTCTACCACAAAGCCATTGCTGCATTTTATAGGCTCAGCAGTGCAAGCTTGCTTTACACATAAGACAACTTCCCTCTACATCTCATCTTGTTCTCCATAATAGGGCCCAAACTCCACCATGTTCTCAAACCAGAAGGCTAAAATGTATTCTGACTCAACCTGAAGGGTTACAGCTTCATCCTTGCTTCCTTCACCAGTTCAAGTACTCTGTACTGGCCTCATTATCCAGAGTAGACAGTTTCTATTGATCTCATCCAAGGGGCTGTATCAATCCTGTCCTCAACACACAAGGCCAGTGTTGTCTTCTAGTACATATTGGCCCAATATCCTGCTCTAGCATCTTCAGTCAGTGCCATCAGTCTAGTCTGACTTTGTCTACCATGACAATCACTCCACAGTAATCTCATTACTAGGTCAAGTGCCACATGCTTTTTATCATCATCAAGGCCAGCAACCTATTATGAACACATCAACCAGGACTAGCATGTCAACCTAGTTTCATCATTTAGAATCATAACCTCATTATGGCTTCTTCTGTTTGTTCAGAGTGTAACCACAACCTGTCCACCTAGGCAAGTACATCACCCTTAAATCATTGCTTAGGGGTTGCACACTGTTCCTGGCTTCTTAAAACTAGCTCCATTACCTTATCCTAACCTCATTCTCATTTTTGTAGCAATGCACCCTGGTCTCATTTCTTATAATTTGGATTCCATCCTGTCTTCCTCCAACACAGCCACCATCCTATTATGACATCATCATCATCAATCTTTGCATAATTCTGTATTTGGTTCATTCTTAGGGATCATAGTCTCATATTGATCTGATTCTGATCCAAACATAGTGCAGTAGTTCTAGGAGTCCTACTTAGGCTGGTCTACATTGATATCCTAAAGTGTAGTATTCTGTGAACACTCAAAAGGGACAATATTGCCACAACCCAGCAGGCAATTGTGGTACCTTACACTTAATTAAATACTAATGCACATATTTTGTGTGTGTGTGGGGGGTCTATTTGCTGGATTCCCTGATGTGGAGGCCTACCCACATATCCTTGATCTCTAAATATACTAAATCTGCGGAAACATTGACTGAGAAGAAAAGGAATGCAAGTTTTTCCATTTCTTCCAAGAGGGATCTATCTCAGAGTTTATATATATATATATATATATATAGAGAGAGAGAGAGAGAGAGAGAATGGTTAAGAGGAGGCTGGGAGTAAAATAATTCATAGTCAGAAACTACCCCAAATGACTTATGGGTCGATAATTACCTGGATCAGTTGATGCCCCACTCATGTGCAGGGGTGTAACTGTTACTGTCCTTCATTTATTTGGGATATAGACTGTTTGGAGGCTGATATTGAATAATGTCTGAAGGAAGTTTGGCAGGTCCTGTTTCAGGCTAGGAAATAGGTAGCCTGGTATATTATCTCACCCTACATAAACAGTGTTCTTGGCCTTGGATAGTCCCTTGAGGACTTGCTCTTGAAATATTTAGGGAGGTGGTCTAGATGTGGGTTTGTGATCTTGGAATGTTGAGGGAGAAGGGGTGAAGTTTGAGCTGAATTTATTTGCTAGTAAACAGGCTATGTCCTTCACTATGAATGTCATATCTTTCTCTATTTTCATAGCTAATTCACTTATTGTGGTCTTAGCCAGGAGTTCTTCCTTGTGAGATTCTACACTAACTATTTTTTAATGTATTAACAGTTTGCTTTGGCAAGAGTCAATATTTCTGTCAGTCTTTACATTGAGTTATATATATATTTTTTATTTTTAATACTGGAGTATTTTGGTAAGACTCTTTTTCTCTGTTATGTTATTCTCCACCCTCGCATCCATTACTATCTTGACAGCTGTAGTCTTTTGGCAAGGTTTGCTATCAGACTTGTGTAACACTTTAGCCAAAAGCCAAATCATAGCTCCTTTTGAGATTTCAAGATCTATGCCCTTTTCTTTACCATGGCTTTGTGTTTCTGGCAAAGTATCCGGCTGAATCTCTTCTCTAATAATTTCCATAGCTATTTAAATTGGGGAAAGTATTCATTAATTATTGTATCAAGTTTTATCCTAGGCAATAGTGCTAAAGGGTATGACAACTTTCCTGACAGAGTTCATATTTCTACCTGTGTTATAGAGTATCCTATTTTCTCTCCATATACATCTATTTGCAATTTTCTGCTTGATAGTAGTTTTGTACTTACAAACATAATGTGATTTAACTGATGTAATCATGGTCCCTGAGTCCAACAGTCACTGCATTTATTTTCTCTCTCTCACAATATTATATTTTACAAGTATAATAACACCATAGTAACAAAAAAAGCAGATTCTGCATTTCTAGTAGACAAAAGCTGAGCATTTTCAGATTCCACAGGCAAGCTTTGGGTACAATTTGATTTATTTATCTTTAGTTGTACAGTTTGTTACCTGGCATTAAACTTTTAAATGTAAAATATTGATGTTAGTCACTGTACAGTATTTGGCTTAATATCATTTAAGAGAATACTAGAGACAAATCAATGCAGATGGAAACTTTTTGTTCTAGTTGGCAGGTAAAGCACCATACTTAGTTAAAGACTTAGCTTGTAGGTCTTGGTGCATGCAAGTCTAATTTAGGATTAGAAAGTTTGTTACTAATAATCCTTCTAACAAAATGACTAGGTGTTTAGAAGACTTAGGGCCACTCTGGAATACTGATGCTTTTAAAACACTAGGAGATGACCTTTTAACTGTATCTGCAGCCAAGGTTCCTAAATATTACTTTATTTATTGAGGCTGTAATCACAGCTTTAGAAATATGCCTTAAATCTGTCATTTGTGTTCTAATTATTCTGTCTACAATAAATGTTTGATTGTGAAACCTCAAGGATAGAGCCTCAGATGAAGCTTCAGTGCATGATAAAAGTTCCAGGCTCGATTTCTGTGTCATTGTCTTTTAAGTCAACATACACTTTGACAAATCTGCAGTTAAGTGCAGTGACAGAATTATGGCCTGCTCATCTTGGGACCAATGTTGTTAAACCATGTATCTTTGGCAACCAATTGGGTCTCCATCCCATCCTGCATAATTAGTGTCTCCACGTGGCTACTGGCATTCAGCATCCCCAGGAAGGCAGAAGGATGGTTCACAGAGGAGTATAGTTTCTTTTGTCTTCAATTTCAAATTTGAATTAGATTAAATTAAAATTAAGTTGAAATACATCAGTTGTTTGTAGCCAGCTTTATAGTTTCAAAATGGAGGTTTGATTATAAGGACAAAATAAATTGAGGAATAAGCAGAAAATAAACATTCATTCCTTCATCACTGTTTCATTGACATTGTCATTTTTGTTGTCAGTTTCACAAGTGCAGCCTCCCAAAGTAAACATTTGTTTTTTTTCAGACTTGCTTCTAAATATTCAGTACTGCTGTTTTTTTTCTCTTTCCAGGATTCCTTTTCCACCATTTATATATACGAATCCATTAACATCTCATCAAATAGCATCTTTCCCATTCCTCCTTCAAATTTCTGGGTTAGCATCCTTCTCATTCCCAGCTTCTCAGAGACTGGGAACTTTTCTGAAGATCATTTCTAACCTACAGGCCTTATCTCTGTAATCTGTCTCCTACTTGGGCAATGGGCCTAAAATACCAGTTCCTGCATTTGACTCACATTACCTTCCTGCCTTAATCTTGATTGCCTGCCTGTGCTGTGTGTGTGTGTGTGTGTGTGTGTGTGTGTGTGTGTGTGTGTGTGTGTGTGTGTGTGTGTGTGTGTGTGTGTGTGTGTGTGTGTGTGGGTGTGTGTTTGTGTGTGTGTGTGTTTATGTGTATGTGAACATTTATAGTATTTAACAACCAAAAGAAGTATGTGTTGTATAGACTGACATCATGTGGAACCACAGGGAATAGCTAAAAAAAGATACTTTAATAAATAACTTAGGAGCTTTCATTTTGTGAAATACAAAACCTCATCAGAACACAGTACTAAAACCACGTCACATTTACATAAATATAGCAACCAATAAGAGTTGTATATTCATTTAAAGCTTTCAATAAGAGACTGACCAGGCTAGGAAGAAATACTGGTTGGCTAACAAAAAAGCTAAGAATAGAGTTGCAATAGCAAAGAATAGGGCATTGGAGGTATTCTACCAACTTCTGGAAAGTGACTCAGTAGGTGGCACAACAAAACTATATCAGGTTGCAAGGCAAAGACAGAAAGATAAAGACGATAGTCAGACACCCATTATAAGGGATGACAGCAACAACCTGCTCACCAATCCACATGACATCAAAGGCAGATGGAAAGAGTATTTCCAGCAGTTTCTGAATGAAGTACATCCCACAGATGCAGGACTGCCCCAGAAACAGCCAATGATGAGAGATGAAGAGGAGGCCACTATAGAAGAAGTAAGAAGAACACTAATGAAAATGAAGTCAGGGAAAACAGCAGGATCAGATGAGGTCACAGCAGATATGATAAAGAGATGAAAATGATGTCAGGGAAAACAGCAGGATCAGATGAGGTCACAGCAGATATGATAAAGAGATGAAAATGATGTCAGGGAAAACAGCAGAATCAGATGAGGTCACAGCAGATATGATAAAGAGATGAAAATGATGTCAGGGAAAACAGCAGGATCAGATGAGGTCACAGCAGATATGATAAAGAGATGAAAATGATGTCAGGGAAAACAGCAGGATCAGATGAGGTCACAGCAGATATGATAAAGAGATGAAAATGATGTCAGGGAAAACAGCAGGATCAGATGAGGTCACAGCAGATATAATAAAGAGATGAAAATGATGTCAGGGAAAACAGCCGGATCAGATGAGGTCACAGCAGATATGATAAAGAGATGAAAATGATGTCAGGGAAAACAGCCGGATCAGATGAGGTCACAGCAGATATGATAAAGAGATGAAAATGATGTCAGGGAAAACAGCAGGATCAGATGAGGTCACAGCAGATATGATAAAGAGATAGGGGAGAAATTGTTCCTGAGGGTACTCATAGCAGTGTGGAGAGAAAGACATATCTCAGATGACTGAGGAATAAGCATACTCACGCCATTGTACAAGAACAAAGGGGACATCTACAACTGTGGGCAGTACAGAGGCATCAAACTCCTATCACTTTGCATGAGAGTTATGGAGAGGGTGATTAATAAATGGATATGCAGAGTAGTAGAATGTATGATGGGAGATGAGCAGTTCGGATTCAGATCAGGATGCAGCACAACTGATCCGATGTTTGCAGTGAGACAGATAGCTGAGAAGAAGAAGCTAGAGATGAGGAACGAGTCCAACTGGGGATTCTTATACTTGGAGAAAGCATAGGATAAGGACCCAAGAAAGCTGAGCTGGGTAGTACTGGGATGGTTTGAAGTCCCAGAAACATTGGTAGAATTAGTGCAGACTATGTCGAAGGACCCAATGACTCAAGTACAAACAGTGTTCAGCCTCACAGATGGGTCCCCAGTGGGAGTGGGTGTACACCAGGGTTCAGCTCTGAGCCCACTGCTGTTAATACTGGTGATGGACTACATTACCAAACAGGTTGGAGGGGATACATCAACAAAGTTACTGTATGCAGACAATGTGGCATTACAGGCAGACTCTGAGCAAGAACATCAGCAATGGATAGTGGAATGAAATGCAAAACTGAAGGCACATGGGATGAAACTGAGTACAGATAAGACAGTGGTAATCACAGCAAATTGGAGAAATCAGAAGAAGCTGAGAATTGAGATAGAAGGGAAGATGGATGTAACATGCAAATAGCTTCAAGTATCTGGGAGGGGTGGTGGAGAAGAAGTGAAGTCTGAATGAAGAGGTCAAAGCTAGAATCAGAGGGGCTGCAGCCAACTGGCATAGAGTCTCAGGTGTAGTCTATGACAGGAGAATGCCAAAGAAGCTGAAAAGTAAGGTGTACAAGACAGTGGTGTGACAAGTACTACTGTGTGGTATAGAAACCTGGGCAGTAAAGGCAGAGCAGATGAAGAAGCTAGAGGTGATGGAATGAAGTGTCTGAAAAGGGTGGTGGGATGCACATTGTGGGACAAATGAAGAAATGAGGAGATAAGAGCAAAAGCCAAAGTAGCTGCAATTGCAGAAAAAGATCAAAGAGAACAGATTACGGTGGTTTGAGCACATGGTTAGAAAAGCAGAAGACAATCTGGAGAAGAAGACTTGGGACTGACAGTAAGAAGGTAAGAGGAAATGAGGACATCCGGCAAAGAGGTGATGGATTGTATGAAAGAAGATGTACAACAGTCAGGTATGAGTGTCAAAAAATGTAGGAGAGGGCACTGAATCGAGAGAGATGGCGACAGTTAACACAATTCCCCCACCCCATGAGAAAATGGGGAAAAGGGGCTGATGATGATTTTGATGATTGATTTAAAGTTGTACCAGATAAAAACGCTAGTGCTTGCAATATTACTATAACTGGAAATGCACAAAAATAAATGAATCCACAAAGACTGGGTATTACAAACACAAAAACATCCATAATGGCAGTCTAATTAACATAACAACATCTAAAAAAAATATGTGTAATTAACTCATAGGCATAAATATATATATATATATATATATATATATATATATATATATATATATATATATATATATATATATATATATATATAGTTTCACTTCAGAATCCTGAAATATCACAATCCTGAATTTCAGAAAACTTCATAATCTGGAAGTCCAAAATCCTGAAAATTCAAAATCCTGAAAACTCAAAATCCTGAATCCCAAAAGACTGAAAACACGCAGGATACATATACTGACTATAGAGAACACAGGCCAGATTACATTCCACCAAATATAAGCAGGGGGCAATCCCCCCTGCACCCCCCCAAGAGGGGGCTGTGCCCCCCACACCCCCTGCTACTTAAATATATCAACTCCAAAATTGCACTTCACTACACTATCATGACTTATGTTGTAGTATAGCAAGTTAAAAGGGAATGTTACTAAGGTTACAACAGGCAAGCATGAACACATGTGATGGTATGTCTGCCATTGTTTTCTGTGGAGTGCAATCTTGGAGTTTATATATTTAATTAGCAGGGGGATGGGGGGTGCTGGGTGGGCTTGCCCCCCTGTACATACTTGGTGAAAAGTGCTATTCTTTGTCTTGTATGTGTTTCTCTGTGTCCTTGTACTGGAATACTGTCATGTTTTGTGTCCTGTATATTTTCAGTATTTTGTGATTCAGGATATTTAGTTTTCAGGATTTTGAATTTTCAGGATTTTGGGTTCCGGATTATGAAGTTCAGGATTGTGATATTTCAGGATTCTGAAGTGAATATATATATATATATATATATATATATATATATATATATATATATATATATGGATTCACTATGTAATTTGAAAATACTGAAATCCCGAATTTCAGTATTTCGAAATTACATAGCCCAAGACACCAAACACTGAAACCCTAAAGCTACGAAATTCAAAATCCTGACGCTATACTACAGGTACAGCACACACAAACACATACACACCAACCCCCCCAACTCAAATATAATATCCTACACTACAGATAAGAATGGGGGCAAGCCCCCCTGCACCCCCCATGTGGGGAGCTGCGCCCCTCCCACACACCCCCTACATATATATACTAATTCCGAGATTGCACAATCAGACTTACACAAGCAACTCACTCCCACACATTATACACACCCTCGCACACACACATCACAGTCAAAACACACACTGACAGACACTAAAGCCCCTAACCAACAGACATACACATACATACATACCCAAACTCACATCTTACCATTCACACACCACAACACCAGAAGCGCCAATTCAAAATCTCCATACTTCGGGATTTAGAATTCCACGCTTCTGGCTTACTGCTATTTTCAGACTTTGGTATTTTAATTTCGAAATACTGAAATTCGGGATTTCAGTATTTTGAAATGAAAAAGGGAACCTATATATATATATATATATATATATATGTATATATATATATATATATATATATATATATATATATATATATATATATATATATATATATCCATATAAATATATATATATATATATATATATATTTACATTTATATACAATTTATATACATATACATAAATTCATAACTTAGCTGATTTCAGCTTCAACACTGGTAAGACTGAGATGTTCTCATTCAACCCAGGGGGACAGTGGCATGAAATTTAATGTGCCAATAAAGTTTCCTATACTCAAGCAATTCCTCTTAGTCACCACCACCTAGGACTTATGTTATTTTTTTTTTTATTTCAAACTTGAATTTCTCAAAGCCCACACATTTCATTGTGTTTAAAAAGGGCATTATTAACACATTTAGTAGAAATGTCAGAAATGTATTCATATATTCTTTTCTTAAAATTCTTCTCTGTTTTCCCAATGTAAAAAACTGGACAGGTGGAGCATTTTGCTATGCATATTATAGCTTTACTTAAACAATTTATATCTTAATGGTTAAGTAAGATACCTTGATCATCCCCTATGCTCATACAATCCCCTTCAAAATTATAGTACAATGACCACATTTCATGGTTCAGTTCGGTGTCATTTCTGGTGGTTCAATTTGGTGTCAGTCTTGGTGGTTCTATCTGGTGTTGCTTTGACTGACTGTTCCTGGTGGTTGCATTTGCTGTTGGTCCATACAACACATACTTCATTTGGTTATTAGTTTGCATTATGTGTGTGTTTGCCCAGTTTTTACAATTTGTAGAATTTATACAAGTTCTTGTGGCCCATGTCATGGCTGGAACAGGTTATTTGACAAACCCACTTACCCCATTAATAAATTATAATTAAACACACAATTATAAAAACTACTAGTATGCCATGACAATCAGAGCAGGAGGTAATGTGCTTAGATCCATAATGTGACAATGCTTCATATGTCCAGAACAAGATATATGAATCATCTTCTGACCATTGTTTTAACCACGTCTTAACTGCCAGAACAATTGTCCAGTCCTGGCAGTTTCTCACATAAAAAGAGTGTCAAGCATTGTGGGCAGTACAGTGGCACAGTGGTTAATGCTCCTGCCTCCTAGCTGCAGGGTCTGGGGTTGCATCTATGTTTTTATGTATTGTCTGGATGGTGCCAGCATACTCCATCTGTATATATAAAGGGAATTTTAATGCATGCATCAGTTACATATGACATCAATAAGCCAAGCTTTTAATATGACATAGATTTGTAATGCAGCATGCTTATCATCACTATAAAGGAGTCATTTGCTTCATGGGATTAATCAGGTTAAAAAATATTTTACTGTATTTTATTTTATTTATATATGCATGCATGTATGTATGTATTTAGTTAGTTAATTAGTAAGTTAGTTATTTGCATCTGGTATTTGAAAAGTCTAATGGGTTTCTATGAAAGATTCTTTTTCAGCAGAGGATCAGGTAGAAAAACTCCAAATGTATAGGTATACTAAAACATTAAAAAGAGGGAAAATATAGAACCTATACATAAAATGACAGAAGAGGACAAAACAGTAATGGTAGTATTCCTCTGGTAAATATTACAGTCAATAGTAGAGAAACAACAGTGACATAAAAGTGTAATAATTCTGACTTTAAGGCCACAGGCTAGAGCAATGCTGCTCCTTCTGTAATTCCCCCAAACCATCCATGAAGCGTTTTACAATCTGAATGCTTAACCTTGGTATACTTTGTGAAGATTATCCATGAAGGCATAATCATTAAGATGTATTTTGATATGCCTAATTAGATGAAATGGCACTTGTGAAATAACTAAAATATTTTATAAACATCATTTTCTACAGAGGTTTCACTCACGTTCCTGCCATGTAGTAAGGAGAACTCTTTATCCCACCCATTTATTATCCTAATATCAACATCTTGGGGGGGGGGTTGCAGATGCAGCGGATTCAGATTTGGGCTGCTGGACTCAATAAACCTGGATTCCTAAGGCTGCCTCCCAAATTATTAGATGATTCCCTTTGTAACTGATCATCCATAGATTTTTGACCTAATGAAATTTTGTGATTTTTAATATCAAGAGAAAGACAGAAATATAAGGCGGAGGAAATCGTGGAAGGAAAGATGGTAGTTTGATGACAGAAGTCATACAAAGAAAAAAATTTTTAATTAAAAAAATAATAATATTTTGAAGAACAAAATGTTACTGTTATGCCCTCAATGAAACATTTCAAAAGAAAGAATTTCAGTAAGAACAGTCATAAAATATAATAGAATTAAAAAGAAGAACATGACTGTGATAGTTTCCAATGTACATAAGGGCTGTTAATCTGGGATACTTCAAAAGAAAAAAAAGAATTTTAACATCGATTTCAGCAACAAATATATTCGCTGCTACCACCACAACAACAGATAGCAGTATTGGCTGTCTAATAATTTTAGTCCTTCTAATACAATGTTTTAAAATTTGTTGTGGATAAAACAAATAACTTAGAAATATAGAAATGGCAACTGTCAGTGCTGGTTTAAACTGTAATAAGCATCAGGTATATGTTTAGTTGAGAAACCATAGTGGGCTATTCCTTTTTAAATAAAGACTTGAGACAGAAAAGTCTTTTCTCATATAACATATGATTTCATTCATAGAATGTACAAGGTTGATTGTTTCAGTGAAAAACCATTTTGTAGAAAATGCTTTTCTGAAGAGATAGTCTGTTCTTTAACCTGCCCTGTAGTGCTAAGCTACTGAGAAGATGCTGAAGGTCATGGGAGTTATTTGACAAGTGTTACATCTCCTGTAACAGACAAAGACACAACCTGAACACTCATTTTGTGGTGCCACTTTGAACCTGACTCTAGTGGCAAAATGTTATTTTTATATAATGGAAAACCTAATAGCTATGTGCTGAAACACGAATCTTCGGGTAACCGTTTATAATGCTTACACTACTCTGAGATCCTAACGTCCTTACTCAGATCATGTATCTCTCTTTATTTGTATGCCTGGCTGGACATGATATCTTTTTATATCAAAAAATACTTCAGTGTGTTATGTATTTTAAGTGACTGCTTTGAGAAAAGCAATGAAATAAACAATAAAATAGTATAGTTAAATATCAATTAGCTAAGCACAGCCTTTATTGAAAACAACAGTCAGGTATTATTAATACCTGCACGATACAGTATCTGAGCGTTATCAAACATAAGTGTCCAAACTTTATATAGTTTGCTTTATTTTCTTTTTTATATTTTTTCTCTAGATGACACTGAATGTTTTAAGAGTTTTTTGTGAATGGGGTTGTTGTTGTAGAACTTGCCCCAAGACAATGACTGTGTAGTCACAGAAAAAAATGTTCCATTTTGATGTTAAATACATTTTCATACTTTACTGCCATCAGGTAATGACCCAAGACTAATTTAGACATCCATTTGCCAGTGGGTCATAATTAGAGTTAAGGTCCATTAAAACTGAATCATTATTATGTTTTATTTTATTATTGCCTATTCGCTTTACAGTAATCATACCATTCAAAACCATCTTTGCCTCTGACTTGTGTCTGCAGATGACATGGAATAATTTGCACATAATCTTGGTGTATGCCCTAGTTACCTGTTTATTTTATTCATCCATTCAGTTCATGGAATAACCTGTATAGCTGTTACACAGTATATTTCGGAATTATCGCACTGTTAAAATAATTGTTAAGTATGGATAAATCTATCTTATGCAAGTATATATAGAAATAAAACTATTTTGAAACAAAATTAAGGAATCTTATGATGAGGATAGCAGTACTGATAGGCATAGATGAACAGAGGAAAGACTTTGAAACATTGTAAACAGAGCAAAAATCTGTATGCTATAAAATCCTACAGGGAGACTTTACAGATGAAGGATCAGCCTTATGATGTAAATGGTTATGATGTCTGAAGGGAGGTTCAAGGCTCACATAAGAAAGGTCTTCACAGATGAAACTGGGCTGTAGCTGAAATGTCTTTCATCATGAGCTCTACAAAGACAGGGCAGAGGAACAGCAGAATTCATAATGTATAATAATGTTTATTGTAGAGATGAGTGTATTAGCCTATTTCAGAATTAATCTAGTATTAGTTTAGTTAATTCCACATTGTTGTAAAAAACACTGATAGAGTAATTCTAGCTAGAAGACTTAATTCCAGAATTACTAGACCTGTTTTTTTCTTTTGTTAAGATTCTAAGTGAGAGAATGTTGTCCAAGGCAACAATTAACCATACCTGTGCTGTTGGTGGAGTACATGTGTATTGTCAGGTTGTATGAAATTAAGTGCAGTCCTGTCAGCTGACTGCACTCATTTCAAACTACATTAATCAAATATTGCTATTCTGCCTGACTCAATCTGCTGCATACAGATCTTAAGTTTTAAAGCGCTCTGTTCACATTTTTGAAATTTTAAGCTGTGTGGCAATACAGTAACAATGCACATATTTAAAAGTGTACCTGTATAATATATACAAATGATAATGAAGATGGCATTAGGCATAATAAAGCAGACTATAAGGCTGCTAAAATGTACTTGTTTATTAATAGGAATGAAGTTACAAAGTAAGGTTGACTAAATTCAGAAACATATTACAGAGTTCAGAACATAGCCTGATGTATTAACTACCATGCAAAAGATTTCTATGTATTTAATGCACTGGGAAGCAGCACCAATCAGAGAACACATTAAGTGACTTTTCATTAATATTCACAAGTTGCATGACTCGTCTCAAAAAGGTACTCCAGACCAATATCCATGAAAAAAGTAACACTCTATATTCTATGATTTCATTAGCTGGCTATCGTGAATAATAACAATAGTACTAGAACTAGTGCTATACATTGCACCATTGTAACCAGGCATATCCAACAACTGGAATGTCAACAGGGGTTCCTTATTAAAAGAATACAGGGCTTAAGTAACATGTCCTATACATACTTTCTCAAGGCCTTACCCAGTATTCTGTCTCCTACAGGCTGTTAAGGGGAGATCTATGCCTGTCATAGAAGGCATTGTTAGACCCTACTCTGATGGACCTCCTGAATATCCAAAAAACAAACAGCACCAGAATTGTCTATTCCAAAGACTTAAACCTTACTTATGATATAAATACGACTTGCTGAGACAGACAGGTATGGACCCCAAACACTACCCCATCTCTGGAACAGTGCAGCAGAGTTTCTCCCTAACCCAGTTCAAGTATAATTTTGATAATTGGATGGGGAACAGGACATTCATCCTGGTTTGGCACCTTTATATCTAATCAACACAGGCAGCCTGTAAATGGTTCATCTCCTAGGCCCCTGCTTGTAAATGTTTCATTTCCCAAGCCCCTGCTTACATTTGCCAAGGGTACCAGAACTTGTCAGAGATTTGGGATGCATGGCTAGGAGTAAAATGACCCTTGTGGGCATTAGCCTAGTAGACACCTATGAACCTATACATATTTATTATTATCAGTCATTTGTTCAGTTAATTTGTAACTCCATGAACAGCTAGCTATATGATAAACTATATTCTGTTATTAATTACTGTCTCTCTCATGAGCTATTGCTCCCCACGTCACAAACGAACTTTGTCTAAAATGAGAAGAGTCAGCCTGCAGATTGGTTATAACAACTACTGCTTTTCTGGGATTCATATTTAGCTAGGAAGTTTATCTCTGACACCAGAGTGTGGGGTTGTGCTGAATGCATTTGTGAGGTCTAGCTATGCCATTCTCACTTTTTGTCCTCATCCATTACTTCAGTAACTTTTCCTGAAGAAGTTGACCAGGTTAAGTAGGCAGGACCTGCCCTTGTTGAGTCTGAACTGGGTTTGGTTGAATTGTCTAGATTACCAGTACCTTTATATATTAACTCCATAATGACCGTATGGCCATTTCTATTGGCTTACTGTCTGTGTCAGTTGAAGCCCCACATCTGTGCAGGGGAAGTACTGCTGCTGGCCACCATTCACCGGGCATCACATCTGTTTTGAGGCTGACATACTTGGATCAGACAAGATATGTTTCAAGCTGATCAGTAAGCAGACTAGTATGTTATCTCACTCAACAAATGTAATATTTTTGTACTTAGATAGCAGCTTGAGAACATGTTCTTGCATGATTTGAATAGGGAAATGGGGGGTTCTATGTGTAAGTATATGATCTGAGAATATTGGAGAGAATAGGGGGCTGAAGTGTGAGCTAAATATGCCTACAGGTAGATTGACTTTATGTTGAAGGGTGTGGGGGGCAAAGAATTTTTGTTTCAGTTTTGATAATCCTAAATGTAACCTGTTGGTTTCCATTTGTGATTATTTTTTTTCAGATTATTCAGTTTATGATGGTAATTGCCAATGAATTTGCTCAATGTTTTGTGTCTCATCAGTAATTATTTATGATATACTCATGGACATACACACACACACACACACACACACACACACACACACACACACACACATATATATATATATATATGCATGTGTGTGTGTGTGTGTGTGTGTGTGTGTGTGTGTGTGTGTGTGTATATATAAATATATATATATATATATATATATATATATATATATATATATATATATATATATACACATATGGGTCTAGGACTATTCACTGAAAGCACATTTCACTGAAACGCATTTGACTGAAAGTTATATATGGCATTTTCCCCACTGTTGTGCACCCATGGAGTTAATATATATAGTAAGGGGGGTGTGGGGAGCACCGCCCCCCCACATCGGGGGGTGTGTAGGGCATAGCCCCACACATATTTTAAATATTTTGAACTATACACATGGATACTTGCAATTCCCATAAATTACTCTTTTCTAAATGTAATATATATCCAAACTATGTGGGGGGCTACACCCCCCAATGTGGAGGGTGGTGCCTCCCATACCCCTTTAATATATATACTAACTCCAAGGTCGCATAACAGTGGGGAAAAGGCCATATATAACTTTCAGTGAAATGTGTTTTAGTGAATTGTGTTTCAGTGAAACGTGCTTTCAGTGAATAGTCCTAGACCCATATATATATATATCTATATATATATATATATATATATATATATATATATATATATATATACAGATAAACAGATATAGACATATAGCAATCATACATGCACATTACATTTGTCAATTATTTAGCACTAAAACATAGTCAAAGGGTAAACATTAATGTTACTTTATTTAGGTTTAATAATAATATAGATAAATATTATTGGCAGATTTAGTTTAACATATGTCAGAGGACTTAACAGGTCTCTCTATCATAGAGAAGCTATTTATTAAATGATAAATGTTTTTAAAGGTCAGTTTAGTATGTGTAATGGTCGTTCACATAAGTTCATATTTTCTGTCCCCTATTGATGCATATAATTGTTTATTCATTATGGCTTCATTACATGTAGAGTCAGATAGCTGATGAGGTTTATGTGTTTTTTGACTGATTACCTCTTGAAGGAGATGAGCGGTTTTCTAAACTGGTACAAAGTGATACAAAGAAGAGCAGCCTGCAAGCAACTAAGACACACATATTGGTTGTGAGAGCTCCTCTAAAAAGAGATAAGTGTGGAGAAAGATACCTTCATTACAACCCCTGCAGGTGCAGAGCTACAAAAGGATATTTAAGTTACTGCTGACGATCTGAAACAACAGAGGGATGAATATTTTCAGTCATTTACTGAAGCTTTGAATGAACTGGTTAGGTTTAGTCTTCTCAAATTAGTGCTGGGTAAGGGTTTTTCCTCTTTACTATAGGATCATTCTGGATAGTGCTCTGGAATGCTGGGTGTCAGTAATTCAGATAACTTCAGTTTTCTCATATGACCCTAAGTGAGGAAATAGACAGCAGTAATTCATATCAATTAGATACAACAACAGGTGATACAAGTTTATTGATTTATTACCTTAAGTCGTGACACTACTGCGGTAGTGGTGCTGCGGTAGCATTGTCGCCTCACAGCAAGACGTTGTCACGTCTTCTGTGTGGAGGCATGCGTGAATGGGCGTGCCTTTGTTGAAGGTTGTGCGTCAGGGCTGGTAACTCAGCACGTAAAAATCCACTACCAAACGTTAGCGGACCGGAGTTCCGCTGTGGCGACCCCTAACCGGTATAAGCTGAAAGACACAACAACAACAACCTTAAGTCGTGACACTACAGTCAGCAGTTGTTTAGGAACAAAATTAGAGTAGGGATTATGTGGACGTAATTTATTTGATTAACTTGGATAGGGTCCAAAAAATTCTAGATTCTAAAGTACCAGTCAACAAAATATTTGGCTAATGCTTTTATGATGCAAGGTAGAGAGCAATCAAGGAATCTGAGGGTTACGGTTTGGGATAATTGGGTATTAGGTTTCATTCATTTTATGGAGGTCATCACTGAGAAAGACTATGGTCATGCTTTCCCATCATTCAAATATTTCTTAAACATTAGGGAAGTACTTTTCATAAAGGGTCGACTGTCTCGGATATGGTGCTATCAAAAATTTAGAAAACTCAAGGCCAAAGACAAGCATCACAAGTCTCTTTAGCGAATGAGAAAATAGAAAGCTCCGCAGAGACGCTTATACTCTTAGGATTAGAAGTAGATGTACCTGCTTCTTAATTTTGAATATTGCAGAGCAAATTGGTTAGCCTTTTGCCTTGTATTTAGTCCTTTTTGTCAGCAAAATAAAAAAAAGTTACAGACACATTAATTATGGAGCCTTATGGTCTGTTGAATTTTCCATGTAGGGCATTGCCCTGGAAGGATTTTTATCGGATCTCCTGCAGGGTGGTCACAAGAAAACATCACAGAGTTAGGGTTAACAACAGGCTGAGTTAAGACCTCTACTTATGGTCAAATGTTTTTGTCATATTTTAATGGGGATAATTTTGGCAAGATAAACGGGTGTCAAATGATGCTTTGCAACTATTTACATATGTCATGGGTAGGGTTGCCAACATTTCATGTCAGGAATGCTGGACATGTACGTGGAAGCAAAATGCATGCAGAATAGAGGTATCTGTTAAGCCCCCCCCCCCCCCCGAGGGGATTGTCATACAATATTACTGTGTGCAATCAAACATTTATTTATTTTATTTTATTTTTATTTATTTTACATTTGTTAACCGGGATGGTCCGACTGGACACAGGTCCATTTTCAGCGGAGGCCCTGGGAGAAAAGCTCCATAGTAAGTAAAATTTTACACGATATGTTAACATACAGTATACAGAGAATTGTCAAACAATATGTTAAAATACAGCATACAACAGAAGACATGACAAGACCTATATATACAGGAAACAATAGTTGAACATGGTTAATAACAAAATAAACATACAAATTCAATCAGCATTAGGAGAAGACCTAGACTGTAGTATATATAACAGTAGGTATATTAGGAAGTGAGGTATACAAGTGGAATAATTTGAGGACTTATGTAATACATGGACATAGCCACTTATTCTTTAAGTGTGTTCTAAGTGAGGTTTAAAAGTGAGAAGAGGTAGGAGCAGAAATCAGGGCAGGAGGGAGATTACAAGAGGTAGGGGCAGAAATCAGAGCAGGAGGGAGATTATTCCAGGTTCTAGCTATGAACACAGAATGTTAAAAATCCCTGTGTCTTGAGATGCACCTCTCCAAAAAACGGAAATTCAGCAGCTTAGTCCGACAGGCAAATACCACAAGAAAAAAATGTAAATAAGTCAACGAGGTCTAAAAACAAACTGGAAATTTATTATACAAATGTAAAATCCAAAAAAAAATATCCAAGGTTGAGCGCTTTCACTTGCTAGATAGCAAACTTCTTCAGAACAGTGTAAAACAGAGCTCTCAACATTTAAATAAACTTTTTGGCGCCAACATGCAAAGCACTTTTCTTAAAGGCATAAGACACCAATAAGTTACACAGTTGTACATAACCTAATGTCATGTCATACAAAAGTCCTCGATCTGTATTATTCTTAGTATGAAT
Source organism: Protopterus annectens (assembly GCF_019279795.1). Taxonomy (NCBI): domain Eukaryota; kingdom Metazoa; phylum Chordata; order Ceratodontiformes; family Protopteridae; genus Protopterus; species Protopterus annectens. The sequence continues at coordinate 460,799,840 of NC_056742.1, read as the reverse complement.
GAGAACACAATGCAACATGCAATCTAAGAGCTTAAATTTAATATATTTTATATATATATATATATATATATATATATATATTTAAAATTCCTATTTATGTACGGAATAATTATTTCAGACATATTCTGTGTAAGCTGTCCTATGAAAAATCAAACAACTAAACGATATGTAATGTCCAGTGTATATAACTGACCTAAGGCTAACAAGTCAAAAACTATAACTAAAACATGCCATAAATATGTTATAAAAATGAAATGATAATTGTTGGTGTCTTATAATCACAAAATAACTTCTAAAAGTACCAATGAACCATTAATTCAGCCCATGACTAGCAAGGGTTTGATAGAAATAACATAATTAAGTCCTGGTGGGGTTGACGAATCGAATAATACCTGCCACCAATACTTTTTGTATGATAACAGGCCCTTGAAGTCACCCCCCCCCCCCATATCTATTCGAACACTGTCAATAATAGCGAACTTAAAATAATGCTTGTCTCCACATTTTTTAATATGCCTGTAAAGGGCATTCCTTTCATCTTTTGTCATTATACTATATAAATGAGAATATATCCACTTATTTAATTTCCTCTCCGGTTTTCCTATATACAATCCTGAGCATGCCATGCATTTAGCCATGTATACGATCATCTTAGTACAACAATTACCTTGTTTAAATTTAATTTTTGTGCTGTTTATATTCTCAAATACTAAACTTTTTTCCTGGAGAATATAGCTGCACTGTTTACAATTTCCACATTTTTAGTATAAGTGTCTTGTGATAGTGGTTTTAAATTACTTTTCTCTAAATATTTCTTAATGTTGTACCCCATCTTGAACAAAAATATACAAGGAAACTTAATTTAAGTGTCATGTTTAAGGACTCCATCAGGGACATTACTAAGCAAGACAACATTTGTAAACGGTTAAAAAAGAAGAGTACATTCATACCCCCCATGCACCCTATTATATCAATCTATGACAAATCTGTTACACAACAGGTATATAGATTATACAATCATATTAGTGGAAAAAGGATTAGTCATAATTTATCCGTGGGTGAACAAAGGGCCCTTAGTGATTTAAGGAATGATGACAGTATTAGGCTAATGAAACCCGACAAAGGGGGTGGTATTGTCATTTTTGACAGTACAGTTTATTCTACTAAATTATATGATTTATTACATATGCCGGGGAACTATGAAATTGTCTCCTTGAATGAGATAAATATTGCCTATCGAAGGATTTACATTTAGAAGAATTTCTGATTGACAACAGAATTACTACAGACACTTATAATTATATTAAAGTGGAATATCCCAAGCTAGCATATATAGTGGGAATTCCCAAAGTCCATAAAGACATAAATGACTCCCCATTTAGACCTATTATTTCGGGCAGTTACTCCAAAACCTTCCATATGGGTTCATTTATTGATTTTCACTTGAAACATATCTATAATAAAATTCCACATATGATGAAAGATTCATGGGAATTTTTGAAAAAATATCCTACATTTTTGAGAAGAAATAATTTGTTATTTGTAACCATAGACATAGTAGACCTTTTTTCCTGTATTCCCAAAACTGAAGGTTTAGAAGCATTTGCTAATAGTATACACAAATATGCGGACCTCAAATGGGACAAAGCATGCTTATTAATGGACATGATGTCAATTGTTTTTGAACATAATTACATTCAATTCAAGGGAGAACTCTTTAGACAAACCAGGGGCGTTGCTAAGGGAGCAGCATATGCTCCCATTTTCGCCAATTTGGTCATGTTAGATTGGGAAGAGAACAAGGTGTTTAACAGTCAGTTTATGCAATATGTTAAATATTATTCCTGTTATCTAGATGATATATATATATATATATATATATATATATATATATATATATATATATTATGGGAAGGGAGTTCTGACCTTTTGGATCAATTCCTAGAATATCTCAATCAGAGTAGTAATTATCTTAAATTTACTTCGCATAGGAATGATTATGGTGTACCCTATCTGGACACGTGTTTCTAAAATAGGATCTGGGTTCAAGTCAAGAATTTACAGAAAGAATACTTTTTCTAACAGTTATTTAGAATTTTCAAGCAACCATCCCAGGAATAGGTTTATTAATATATATAAGGGGCAGATTATGCGTGCCATTAGAATGACTTCTGTGTACAAAGATATGATAGAGGAAGTAGCATATATAATGACCATGTTTAAGGAAAGAGGATACGATGACAAGATGATGGCTAGAGTTAGTCAGTTGGTCATTCAAGGATGGACAAGTAAATACAAACCTTTGTTGCGTTTATATTTTGAATTAGGGGTGACTGATGACACAACAGCACATTCTTTAGTGGATAGCTCATCATATGGGAAATGTTGTGTGTTGGAATATGGACCATACATTGGTAAAGTTAAGAACATTTTGATCACTAACTGGAATATTATTTCTACTGATGAGGAATTAGTCAGTATATTAGGAACAGGACCCAGATTTGTGTTCAAGATGGGGTACAACATTAAGAAATATTTAGAGAAAAGTAATTTAAACCACTATCACAAGACACTTGTACTAAAAAATGTGGAAATTGTAAACAGTGCAGCTATATTCTCCAGGAAAAAAGTTTAGTACTTGAGAATATAAACAGCACAAAAATTAAATTTAAACAAGGTAATTGTTGTACTAAGATGATCGTATACATGGCTAAATGCATGGCATGCTCAGGATTTTATATAGGAAAACCGGAGAGGAAATCCAATAAGCGGATATACTCTCATTTATATAGTATAAGGACAAAAGATGAAAGGAATGCCCTTTACAGGCATATTAAAAAATGTGGAGACAAGCATTATTTTAAGTTCGCTATTATTGACAGTGTTCGAATAGATATTGGGGGGGGGGGTGACTTCAAGGGCCTGTTATCATACAAAGAGTATTGGTGGCAGGTATTATTGGATTCTTCAACCCCACCAGGACTTAATGATGTTATTTCTATTAAACCCTTGCTAGTCATGGGCTGAATTAATGGTTCATTGGTACTTTTAGAAGTTATTTTTTGATTATAAGACATCAACAATTATCATTTCATTTTTATAACATATTTATGGCATGTTTTAGCTATAGTTTTTGACTTGTTAGCCTTAGGTCAGTTATATACACTGGACATTACATATCATTCAGTTGTTTGATTTTTCATAGGACAGCTTAGACAGAATATGTCTGAAATAATTATTCCGTACATATATATATATATATATATATATATATATATATATATATATATATATATATATAATATATTAAATTTAAACACTTTATACTAAGAATAATACAGATCAGGGACTTTTGTATGACATGACATTAGGTTATGTACAACTGTGTAACTTATTGGTGTCTTATGCCTTTAAGAAAAAGTGCTTTGCATGTTGGCGCCAAAAAGTTTATTTAAATGTTGAGAGGTCTGTTTTACACTGTTCTGAAGAAGCTTGCTATCTAGCAAGTGAAAGCGCTCAACCTTGGATATTTTTTTGGGATTTTACATTTGTATAATACATTTCCAGTTTGTTTTTAGTCCTCGTTGACTTATTTACATCTTTTTCTTGTGGTATTGTCGGACTAAGCTGCTGAATTGCCGTTTTTTGGAGAGGTGCATCTCAAGACACAGGGATTTTTAACGTTCTGTGTTCATTTTTTGTTCAGTAGTTCTTCGGAACATTAATTGTGTTGGTTCTTTCAGGTTCTAGCTATGGAATGGGACAACACAGCTTTGCCTGCAGTATTGTCAGCCCTAGATATACAGAAGAGGGGTTTGTCAGAAGATCAGAGAGGACGATTTGTATTATAGTGGGTGAGAAGTTGGCCTAGTGCAGGTTTTTTTTCTGGATGTGCTACCACATTGTAGGTAATGACTAATTGGTGATAGATTAGCAGCTGGGGAAGTTCCAGACATTGCAGTTCTCTTAGAGCCTGGCAATGGAGGGTTCTAAAGGTGGAGTTGTTTGCAAACTTGGCGATTTTATTATAACATGATTCATGTCTGGCAAGGTCAGATTTTCTAAGCTGGGTAAGAACTGGAGCAGCATATATTAGGGTAGACAAGAGGTGAGTTTGGGCTAGGGTAATCCATGCTTGTTTCAAGAGGGATTTCCTATGCCCATATAGTGTTCCCATTTTTTTATGGACTTTTTTGATAGTTTGTGAAATGTGGATGTTAAAGTGTAGATTTTTATCAATTTCAATACCTAGGAGTTTGGTATTGTCAGAGGGAGAGATAATAGTGCCATTTTTGGAGGAGATAGTGAAGGATAAAGGGGTGGAAATGGTTTTGTTGGGGGTGAACAGTAGTAATTTGGTTTTATTAGGGTTTAGGATAAGTTGGATCTGAGTGATTCAACTTTCTACAGAGCTAAAGGATTCCTGGGTGAGTTGTTGTAGGGTGGGAAGTGATGGAGCTAAACAGATAAGAGTTGAATCGTTAGCTTATTGTATAAGTGAAGCATGCTGTGTGGTGGCATGGAGATTACTGGTAAATATGGAGAAAAGAAGTGGGCCTAATATGGAGCCTTGTGGTACACCTATCGTAGTTGGGAGTACGGGGGATAGTACACTTTGCCATTGGACAGATTGTTACCTATTTAACAGATAGCTTTTAAACCAGGCTATATTGGAAGGGGCAAAGGATAGGTATGTCAAGGTGTCTAGTCATAGCTCTCAGCCTTCCATGTCCAAAATGAGGAACACTAGCCCTCATAATGTGGAGCAAATGGGCAAAATGTGGAACACATACTAATGGCTTACTAACAACTTCAACTAGGAAGGTCATAGGATGGTTAAAATATGCTGGTTTTACTTATAAAGAAGATCTTTTAATGAATTAATATGATTAATTTCTATTTACAATGGATTTCACTTACAAAAAGTCCTAACACTGAATGTGTGACAGAGTCTTTCAATGTGGAACTTTGAGGAACTTCGAGGAACATGAACTTTTTAAAACCCTCATAATGAGGTACACTCGAGAGGTATGTGTCTAGTAGTAAGGAATGTGAAACCATATCAAATGTTTTGGAGAGGTCTAGAAATATTGCACATACAAAGTTATTATTATTTCTATGTTGGTTGATCAGATTGGTGAAAGAGAGCAGAGAGCAGGTTGTGCTATGGTGTTGTCGGAAGCCATGCTGTGTGGGGGAGCAGAGATGGTGTGAGTTTAGGAATTGTGTTACCTGAGAATGTATACATTCCTCTAGTATTTTAGATAAGGGGGATAGAATGGCAATGGGGCAATAATTTGAGTATTCATAAGAGTTTCCACCTTTATGTAGTGGAATAATGTATGATGCCTTCCATAGCTGTGGGACATATGCTTCTTGTATGGAGCGATTGATAAGAATAGAAATAGGGCAGGATAAGGATTCAGCAGCTATTTTAGGAAGTAGGCTCGTAGATTGTCAGCAGCAAGGGTGGTAGGTTTCTGTTTTAGGAGGTGTTTAATTGTTTAGGTGGGAACAGGTGAGAGCATAAAGGATGGGATGTTGTCAGGGCATTTGGTTGGGTTATATGTAGGGTTGGTTTTGGATAGTTGGGAGGATAGTGTTAAGATGGATTCTGTGAAGTGGTGATTGAATTGGGAGGCAATGTCCTTATTGTCATATATGGAGTTAGGAATTAGGAGTGGGAGTGGTAGTTTTGCCTGGTTTTAGGAAAGAATTAATGGCATGCCAAAACTTTTGGGGATCTTTTGCATATTTGTTTTGGATACGGAGAAAGTAATTTTGTCTATGGAGTTTAATTTGTCTCTTGGCCTGATTTCTAAGTTGTAGGTAACTTTGTTTGGCTAGGCTATTGTTGTCTTTCTTCCAAATTCTCCAAACCTTATCCCTTGACTTTAGAAGGGGTCTAGTTTCCCCAGTTAACCATGGTGCATAGTTTGCCTTGGCTCTTATTTTCCTAATTGGTCCGAATCTGTCAAGGATATTGATGAGAATATTGTTGAAGTAGTCAACAGCTTGGTCTAGATTTAGGGTTTGTAGTGCTTTCCAGTTACTATGTTTTATAATACTGTTTAGTTCTTGTATATTTAGTTTATGATCATCTTTGACTTGTCTAAAAACAATGGGTTTGGCTATGTTGGTACGTTTCCGCAGGAGGAAGGTGGGAAGATGGTCACTAAGACCATCAGGAAGGCATCCTGTCTGATAGTTTTTTTGGGGGCAGTTAACTAGTGTCCAATCTAGAATAGACTGTGAGTTTTTTTGTCGATTCTAGTGGGTTCTTGGATAAGTTGGGTAAAATTGTAAAGATTAATATGGTTAGTAGGGTTGTTAGAGGTACAGGCTGACCAATCAGTGTTCAGATCACCTAGTAAGATGGCTTCTTGGGTAAGATTATCTGTGGCCCATTGTAACATTTCTTCAATGATGGGAGAGTTATTACCTGCGGGAATTTAACAGCAGGGAATTATGATAGTTTTTATTTCATTTATACTTAGAGTTGTACCTAAGGTTTTGGCATTTTGAAATTTAGGTATGGGGGGTTGTAGAGGTTTGATGCTGATTGTCTTTTTGTAGAGGATAGCAACTCCACCTCCCTTTTTGCCCACTCTATCCAGTTTTAGGATATTATATCCTGGTGGAAGAATTTCTTCATTTTGGGTACTAGGTTTTAGCCAGGTCTCGGTAATGGTTAGTATGTCAGGGGAGTAGTGAACTATAAATGTGTGTAGGCCAGAAAGTTTGTTAGAGATGCTTCTGATGTTGACATTCAGAATCAATAGGTCAGAGATTTGCCTAGCAGAGAGTACAGAGTTTTGTGGTCCATGGTTTGGGTGTATGTCTCCAGATATAAGTAGATTTTTTGGTGATAAACAGTATGTATTTAATTGTGTGGATTATGTCTATGTTGGATCTAAATTATGTTTTTCTAGTGCAAGATGGTGTTATGTGAGACTTATGAATGTGTAGGATTAAGCTGTCTTTAAATGATGTAGAAGAGATAGGAAAGAAAATGTGTGAGTGTATATTTGTTCTTGTGTTCTTCAATGTCAGTGACAGTGTCCCTTAATTCTGGACAGTTGGCAACCCTAGGGAGTTGGCATAAGGGCTTATTTCAAACGGCAGTGTTTTTCAGCCCACATCCTTGGTCTACAGATAAAAGAAAGGAGGGTGGCCTAATGGTTAAGGTGTTTGCCTGACAAACACAAGGTGCAGGGTTTGAGTCTCACAAGGGATAATTGGCTAGGCTTAAAATGGCTCGCAAGGGTAGTTAGTTTAGTACTAATCTATGAACCTATGAACATTTTCACAGCTAATACCTGTCTTTGGTGTCATTGTTTCTATTGCAGAAACAGCAACGCAATAAGGAAGTGATTTTTAGATCATCTAATAATGCTGTGGTTCAAGTTCCGATCAAAAAGTCTCCCAAATCAGCGTGGTTTCAGTCTCTTCTAAGGATACTAGTGCTACTCTGTTTATACATACATTTTTCATTTTCATACCAGGCGGTCACTATGTTTAAGTCAATTCTCTCCCTCATCTGCAGGTGTCCACATTCAGGCAGCTGGCCTCCAATGGTTGAAACAAGTTCACTGACCAGCAATTTGACTGAAAATTGACTGAAATATGTTTTCACTGAAGAACAAATGATCAAAAAATGTAGTCCAGGTGGTGGGTGATGGTGCCATTTCTGAGGATATGATTTGCTAGGGAAGTGAGTCTAGAATATCATGTCTGGATTAGCAATGTCCCCATCATATCACACTCCCAAATCTGTTTATGCTTGTGTTTGCATGCCAACACTGATTCAATGTGCATGCTGTTTTTTTTTTGTTTTCTCTATCTGTGTGCAGCCATGGAGTTGATATATAAAATTAAGGGGTGGAATGTAGGGGGGTTGTCCCCCTGCAAATACGGTGTTTTATGTTTCACTGTTTTCTGAACCTTCTACTGTGCCCAGTAATCTAATATAAACTAAACTGTGAATGGCCTTTATAATGTGTATCTTATAATTTGCTTCAACTGTTAGCAGAATGTCTCATGATTTTTCTTCATAATGCGAACTCAAGCAAAACATATAAATATTTATAAATGTATGTGCATATAATATATTCTACTAATAGTATTAATTTAATCCAGGCTGAAAATGGGTCCCTGTTATAATAATCCAAAGTATTTATTTTTTTATCTGGAATAGAATACAAATAGCCCTGATTAATAACGGGACCATGACAGATTGCATCTATAGCAATGAAGCATCATTAACACTTACAAATAGGATCTTGACTATGGATATTAAAACCATTACCCAGTACATGGATTTACATTAGTCTTCTCTGTAAACATTGACAAACAGCACAAGGCAACTCAAGGTAGCCAATGACCACTATAAAGTAAACATCCATAAGCAGCATTATTGCAGACAGTCTCTGGAAGAGCAGATGTATAAACTGACTGCAAAAATGAATGGGCAATTCTCTGACGGATACTTTCTGCCCATCATGCATATTCAGAGTGAGATAACCATTTGTTTGACCAGAATACAAGCAATGTTTGGCAAAAAGAGATATTGCAAATCATATGTATTGTGTATTCAATAGACTATTTGCTAGAAATAACCCAAGGAAGCAAATTGTTTTCTGGCTTAAAAGACTTAAGAATGTGACAGGACTAATTAGCCACCTGCTACTCAGAATGGAATGAATTAATGAACTGCTTCCTGCAGTTCAAGGTTTGATTCCTTCGGCCTCTATTTGTCTTGACTCTGAGCAAGTCACTTATTCAGGCAGTGCTCCTGAGTCACTGCTATAAAAGAAAATTCATATCCAGTAGGCTTAACCAGTTAATTAATAAATACTTTTCTCCACAGCTTGGACACCTCATGATTTCTAACTGCTTAGGGGTAAGCTGTCATGATTTCATAGTAGGGTACATATGTTTACATATTTAAAAGAAGGGATTTTGTCCTGCTGTGATAGCCACTGGAAGATTGTCTATAGCATCAGTATAAGGGTGAAGGGAAATAAGTCTGGTTGTTTCCCTAAGTTAGTATGTCGAGTAAAGCCAAGCTAGACAGACAGGCTATGAGGTATGTATAGTGTGCTTGTTTTATTTAGGTGTCACTGTGGCAATTTTCCACATGTTGTTGTCATGCCATAACCCAATAAGCATAACATTGCTGTGCACATTGCATCATGTATGTATTTACTACTATTGTGCACTTCTCCCACAGTTGTACATCCTCGCAACCACGTCACTTCTCCACAATGCATTCGGTGATTAATATCAGTTCAGTGACATATTGGTCTGTAAATAATGTTAACGTTTTAAGGACCATGCAAAGTAATCACTACATTATTTCATAACTACAGTTATTCTTTTGCAAACATGAAGGGGACTGTAGCATCACATGTTACAGCTTTAAGACATGTGGAAGTGTTTATTGAGTACCATTGACATGTGATCTTTGCCACAGTATTTGGCAGTCAAAGTAAAGACCTCACAGAGGCTGGTAACACATCCAAGTTAACTGACTAATTAGTCGTTGTCCTGACATACACTACAAATCTTATAGTGTGGGAGTGAGGGATGTGCATTTACTTGTTTGTCTGTGTTAACAAAAATGATGGCATGATCCATATAGGATACATGATGAATTCCACACTGTGTTTGTGCAAAATAGGAATATATTAGATTTTTTTTTCAAACTTGATTTCCTTATTTTCTCAAAGATAATGCACTTATTTCTGAAATATCAAGTAATTATGAGGAATAAAAAGCTACTCCTTAAAATAAGTAGCACCCTGATCAGTAAGACACACTACATTAAGTTTGATATGTAGCAGTTAAAGGAAGCCAGTATTAATTTTAAATAAAGTTACAAATGTCAAATAGCATTTAAGACATTAACATGAAAATATTTAAACATTCATTTTGCAGCCATATGAATATTACTATACCCCAATGTTTCATTAGTGCTCCCCTCAACAAATTTAAAATATTTTTTAAATCATTAAAGCATAAATATTTAAACATTCATGACACACAGGCATCAAAATGTTACCACACCCTGATGTTCCACTGGTGGTCCTTTCAGCTCTCACTGTTATGTGATACTATTGCATTTTCCCTCTGATCACATTCAAAATGAAAAGCAAACGTAAATAACACTAATGCTTCTCAGCAACAAGAACAATAAAAATGGATTATTTGTTAGTCTTAATTTATGTGCCAGAATTCTATCTCCCCACTAAATACTGTCTCTGTTGTATAACCCACTCCCTTCCATATTATAGCTTGAAATGTTTCACTAATCTAAGCAACATCTTTGTTTTTTACTCATCCAATGCTGCTCAGCCATATCTGACTCCTGTAGCAACTTTATAAACAACAGGCACCATCTGCAGAGTTTACTAGTTAAGTACCATGCATGCACCACGTGCACTACTGCAGACAATTTGGGGCCACCAATCCACCTGCTGTTTGTCTTTGGGATGTAGGAGGAAACTGGAGACCTTCATGAACACAGGGAAGAGATGTAAATTCTGCAGAGGAAGTGCCCCACCCGAAAATTGAACCTGAGAAACTCTTGCTGTGAAGTGCAATTTTCTAAGCCACTTCTCATCTGTACATTTCAGTTGTGCTGATGACATTACTTCTTACCATTTCTAATGTTTTGAAGGTTCACACTTAACCCACCTAGCTATCACAAGCAACAAAACCATTTTATGAAATCTATTATCTTCTATCCAGACACCCTGAAAAGAAACATATTTAGTATGTCCCTCTTATAGATGACTTCCCATATCCATTCCTTCAGTACCCAAATTCTACACTGGCCCATCACATTTTATGGTTATCTACATTCTTCTCCTCCCATCTCTAGCATAAATTCACTGAACTTAACCTTCCTGTTTTAACTGCAACTTGTACCTCTGATGCAATAATTTCATTTGATGGCCCATGGCCGAATCCACCTCATACCATTACACATAATCCAAGCCTCCTACTCCTCCTCTCAAACCTCGTTGTCTACCGGCTAGCATGACCTCAACGTCTTTATACCCTCCTTACTTGATCAACTCTTCCAGATCATTATTTGTACCACCGATACTCCCCTACTCTCTCACTCACCAGGACTCCTTTCTGAAACTTGCATAATGTCTTCCTTTACACATTCCCCTGGCCCCCCCAACTACAATTCTTTGCACAACAGTTTCAGTCCCTTAATATGTCCACCACGCCTCTCTATCTATAGTTGTACCTACTTTAAACAATTAAACAGGGACATTATTCCTTGTTCTGTTATCTTCCTTCACTGAGTCACCTCTTTCTTGGCCTCCTTCCTTAACACCTCCCTCTGTCTATTGCTTTCTTCCATTATTTCAGGCACCCTATACCTCCAAAACCAATCGATCCTCTTAACATCATACTCGGTTTCCTATCAAAAGCCCTTTCATTCCTTCTCACCCTCTTCATCTTTCATATCCTTCTCGTTGCATTTTTTTATTGCAGTCATCTCACATTGTCACACACCCACTTTCGTAGTCTTTTTGCTATGGATCGACCACTGCATATCTTTCAAAGTCATGTATATTCCGCTTGTCTTTTATGTGCACATGCAGCCTAACCTTACTAATATTCTTACCTTTTTATGTGCACATGCAGCCTAACCTTACTAATATTCTTACCTTTTTATGTGCACAAGCGACCTTCGTACCCTTTCTCTCACAAAACTGTCACATATATTCGTAATACATCTTAAAAAGTGGAGTATATATATGTATATATATAGATAGATAGATAGATATATATATATATATATCATATATATAT
>NC_056742.1:460763005-460783005 GCF_019279795.1 Protopterus annectens | reverse complement strand
CAGAGAGACACAAGTGCCTTTCAAAGTGTATGCTACCAAAAACAGCTCCTAAGACAACATATTAAAACATTATTACTTACATAAAATAATTATCAAATAACTGTTTAACTTAAAAAAGTAATTCCAAGAGAAACTGCTATGTCACACAAATAGGCTAAACAGGACAGTGACTGAAGTTACTCCTGAATGTTCATAGGTTCATAGGTTCATACTAGGCTATCTGCCCTGGGGCATTTATAAGCCTAGCCCGATTGTGTTTGGCTTACGCCACCCCTTGATTTGAGTATACTGTGCCCTTTTTAAAGTTTAGTTTACTGTGCCTCTGTCTAATAGTGACACGGAAGTAATCCCCGGGACAAACCTACGATCCCCCATCCACTCATCAAGATTCTTCTTGAAGAGAGTCAGTGAGGTGCTCTGCCTAACATGAATTGGAATTCTATTGCAGAGCGAAGGGAGCCTCTGGGTTATGAATCTGTCCCTCCAGCATGTTCTATTTATTTCTGTGCTGAGGTTCAAGTCCCTCGAGCGCATGGCTCTAAGGGATTTAGATTTACTGATGTGGAGCATGTCCATTAATTCTGGGTTGGACATAGCTTTATATGTCAGGCATAGATTGCCTCAAAGTAGGCGGTATGCAACTGAGTAGAGCTGGAGATTTTTTAACCAAGCAGCATATGGCATCTGTTTGAGTCCCTTGATCCTCCTGGTGAGGTACTTTTGGGGTCTTTCTAATTGCTGCAGGTGTCGGATACGGTACATCCCAAAGGGGGCATTGTATTCTATGATGGGCCTGATGAGGGATGAATAAAGGGGCACGATTACCTCTCTTGATCTAGATGTGAATCCTTTCATGATGAGGTGGGCTCTGTAGAAGGTCTTTCTAACCACTTTGGCAATGTGGTTGTCAAAGGAGAGATTGCTATCAACTTGGGTCCCCAGATCCCTAATTACTTTCTCTGTACTTAATGGGTTACCACCTATGTGGTAATTTGTGGGCACATTGTTTTGCCAAAGGGTATGACTATACACGTTTTGGCATTTAGCTTTAGACCATGGCTCTGGCACCAGTTATCTGTCTCTGCGAGACCTTTTTGAAGGATGTTTGTGTCAGCTGGAGAGTCGATTATGGCACCCAGTTTGCAGTCATCTGCGAACTTGGTGAGCCATAGTCCTCCCACATTGGCCTGTACCTCAGAAAAGTAAATACTGAACAAGAGAGGTCCCAGGACAGAACCTTGTGGGATGCCACTTGTGACCGGTTTCAAGTCTGACATGGCCCCAGCAACTCTGACTCTGTGGGTTCTGTCTTTGAGCCAGTTTGCGACCCATCTTGTAACATAGGGGTTTATATTTAGGCTGGATAGCTTATCTATGATGCCCGAGTGGGGTATTGTGTCAAATGCCTTTGCGAGGTCCAGATAGGCTGTGTGGACTACCTTCCCCTCATCTATGGCCTTGGTGACTGTTTCGAAGAAGTCAACCAGGTTCAAAAGGCAGGATCTGCCCTTGATGAAGCCAAATTGGGTAGGAGCTAGTGTCTGTAGGTCCCCAATGTCTTTGTTTATGAGTTCCATGATGATCCTCTCCATAGCCTTGCTGACTAGGCTAGTCAGGCTTATGGGGCGATAGTTTCCAGGGTCCGCAGAGGCACCACCTTTGTGGAGTGGGACCACTGTTGCTGTACGCCATTCTTTGGGCACATATCCTGTAGTGAGGCTGAGATTGTACAGCAGTTTTACTTGAGGGATTAGTTTGTCTTGGAGTTCATGTAGGACGCAACACGGGACACCATCTGGTCCCATGGAAGCAGTGTTTTTTGCTTTGGAGAGGGCGGCCTTCACTTGAGCATCAGAGATGTTTGGGAGGCTGCACTCTACCGGGATAGATACTTGCTCTTTTGGGGGGGAGGGGGTGGAGATGTTTGCACTAAAGCTGCCTGCCAGGATATTGGTGATGTCTGTGGGTTCAGTGTATTTTTTGTCGTTTAGAATCAACTCAGAACAAGTCTGGGAGTTGCATCCCAGGTTCCTAACATAACTGAAAAAAGCCTTATGATTGTCTTTAGTGTCCTGTGCAATTTTTCTCTCAAAGCTGGCCTTGGAGGATTTTATGAGGGATCGTAATTTTTTGCTAGTACTGATCAGAGATGCCTTCCCTTTTAGGGATTTTGCTCTATCATGTAGTAGCTTCCTCCTTCTGTTGTACAGTTTATTTATGGCTGGGGTCCACCAGACTGGATGCCTGCCTTTGGATGATTGGGTCTTGATTTTGTTTGGGATAGCATGATCCATGCATTCCTGGAGATGTCCGTAGAATGCATTTATATAGGATTCTGCAGTTTGGGCCATAGTTTCCACTGGCTCTGGGGCCTTGAAGGATTCCACTTCGGTTTTGAGAAGTGTGAAGTTCGCTTTTGACATGTTTTTCACTGTGGTTTTCTGGGCTGGGGATGGGGTCGGGATGTGGATATCCAGTGAAATTAATTTATGGTCTGATATTACCAATGAGGCATATACTTCTGGTATGGAGCATAGAGTCCCCATGTTGGTAATGATCAGGTCTAGTATGTTTTCCCTTCTTGTGGGAGTGATGACTAGTTGTTCCACAGCATTTGAGTTTATAAATTCCAGGAACCTTTGGGCTAAGGTGCTGGGGCTTAAGTAATGCTGCCAGTCTATGTTTGGGTAGTTGAAGTCGCCCAATATAATGGTGTTCGGAGAGATCTTCATGTTCTCCAATGTTTCCAGGAAAGCCGAGTGGGATTCCTGACTTTGAGAGGGTGGCCTGTAGGATGCTATAAACTGAAAAGCAGTCTTGCCCACTGTCAGTTGCACATGAATGGTCTCCGATACTTCGTGCAATGCCACTAACCTGGAGGTGTGGATATCCTTGATAAATATGGAAACCCCCCCCTCCTTTTGTGTTTCGGTCCGGGTTTTGGGGCCGAAAAGCATGATATGAGGTATAACCTGTAGTGCTGAGGTGCTCTCTGGAGCCTTGAACCAGGTTTCTGTCGCTGCACAGATATCGATGTTCTCCATACTGAGGAGAGCTTCAAGTGCATGCATCTTGAGGTTAAGACTTCTGGCGTTTAGCAGTATTACCCTTAGTTTCTTGTTCCTTGTGCTGTCTATGGAGGTGGGTTTGACTTTTGAGCCTTGCCTAAAAAAGGCACTATGGGGGTGGCAAGAGCCTTTGCCAATATCCGAAAGCCCAGGGGTGACAGGTGCAAGCCGTCCCTAGTGAAGCAACGTGGCTTGTCGAGCATGTCATCCCAGGCTGACAGACGCTGGATCCCCTTTGAATGACACCAACATTTTAGCCAATTGTTAAAATCGATCATTTTGTCTTTATACTGTGGCATCATTCTAGGTGAGGGTAAGATGCTGCTCAAGGTCAGGGTCATACCAGCCTGGGCTACATAATCAGAGAGCTCCT
Organism: Protopterus annectens; assembly: GCF_019279795.1. NCBI lineage: Eukaryota > Metazoa > Chordata > Ceratodontiformes > Protopteridae > Protopterus > Protopterus annectens. The sequence continues at coordinate 460,779,564 of NC_056742.1, read as the reverse complement.
CTATGTCTCTCTTCATGTAGTCGAGGGAGGTACGTCTCAGGTCATTCACGCCAGCATGTACAATGACTGAGTCATATTTATATTTGCTTTGGAGTGACCTGAGTGCTTGCATTATGTGGCGGATCCTAGCGCCCGACAGGCAGCTCACTGTGACCTTCTCTTTATTCAGCCTGGTGAGCGGGACGTCAGTGTGTCTGACAATAGAGTCACCTATTACAAGAGTATCAGGTGTGTTATTCAGCCTTAAGGGGTGAGACTGCTTGGCACACTGACTTTGTGTGCTATGTGTTGTACGTGTTTTGTTTTGGGGTAGCGTTTGCTTGGATGTCTGCTTTGGAGGTCTCTGTTGCTTAGGTAGATTTTTATTTAGAGCCTCCGAGTATGTTTTTGTGTTTTTATGTGTTTGGTTCGCTGTTGTGGTGGGACTATGTGATTCTGGAATTGTGTTGTGTGAGGTTACCTTCTCCTCCTGACTGGTTACACCAGTTTTGAGATGAGAGAGCTCAGCATCCAGTTTGGCAATATGGTTCCATCTCTCACATATATTCGAACCTGTTTGGAGGAGGAGAGGATTGTCCGTGTACATGAGACAGTTGTAACATTGCCTCAAAATTCCCAGATTCACCAGCTGGACTGGAGAGGAAACAATTGACTGACCTTTGGACATGCTAGAGTAATATAGGGAACTGAATTAAATCGGACCAATAGGGGACAAGGTAATTGTAGAGAGTATAAGAGTAAGTAGTGATTATGGTTTATTAGTGCTAACTTGTAAAATTACTTATTTGGACCAGCGAGGGGCCTTAGAATGAGAATATGGTGCTTACTTTGAGAGATAGAGCAGTTCTAAGGGAAAAAGTGAAGAGCAGACTTCGTGGAGCCAGGAATAGTTTAAACCCAATTAGGCGGCCCTGCCCGATGTTGCGCTATGCGCAAAAACGTGCAAAACCGCGCAAAAGAGGGTTTTAAGAGAGGGAGATCAAGGAGTTAGGAATTGACCCAAAATGGCCAATAAAACTACAATTTCAAGGCAGTAACCACTCCCACAGGGGCAGGCAGGCTGCTCAATGTTTATCACTGCCACTGATGAACACAGAGACTTCCCTTTAGCCCAAGCAAACAATGGCCTCCAAGAAACTTACAAACAGTTCAGAACAGCAAATCTGTAACTGAACTTTTTTTAAATCTCAGACCAGAGGCTCCCCTCATTCTGGAATAGAATCCCAATTCATGTTAGACATAGCCCCTCGCTGACCATCTGACAGTTACTGTCAGGGATTTTACAGTACTTCAGTGGAGCTGGCTAAACTTCACAGCAACTGTTACACAGAAAATTAATAAAGAAGACTGCACCCAAACAATCAGGGGACACTTGAAATATTAATACTATTAACTTCAGACATTGACAGAATAAGAGAATGCGATTAAATATACATTTTCACTTTTACAGTTTCACTGCATCATGGCTTCATAGTATACTCATCCATCTCTGCAGTCACTTGGTGGCAGGTAAAATGGATGTTGTCACTGTGTAAGACTTGCTACATTGCCCCAGCTTTAGGACTGTAATTGTGGTTCTGTGTATTTACCTGAAAAATGTTTCTGTCAGAAAAAGTATCTTGATGCCATTTTCAGACAGATGCAGCTCTCTTCTTATCTGTGTTTATCCCCCCCCCCCCCACCCATCAAGGACATTCCAAAACAAGTGCAGTTAACATTCAACTTAAAGAAAGATTTATTATATAATCACTCAGACTTGGATTCCCTATTTCACTAAGTAAGAGACTACAAGATAAAAAAAATCTGAGCAGCCATTTCCATTTTGAAACAGGCTTCCCTTTAGGTATAAATCCAGCATTTCTCAGTCAGCTCTTGTTTCAACAAGATGCATCATGGAGGTGTCCAATAAATTGAATGAACAAAGCTGCTAAACTTCAGTTTCAGTCTATAGTAAACATTTTCTCTAACAATATATCTGTCAAGGACAAACAGTTGGACACCTACCTCACCTCTTAAAGCACATCTCAACTTTCAAACTTAATCAAGACTTCTGAAGGCACTGTATGTACAAAGCAATAAATATCCATATTCCTGCAAGAATGCACATTCATAGGTTCATAGGTTCATAGGTAGATACTAAGCTATCTGCCCTAGGGCATTTATAAGCCTAGCCAGAGTGTATTTGGCTTCTGCCTCCCTATTAGATTAGCCTACTGTGCCTCTGTAAAGTAGGTCACAGAAGGTACCCTTTTAAGATTAGTTTACTGTGCCTCTGTCTATCAGGGACACAGGAGAGATCCCAGGGGTGAATTTGCAATTTCCCATCCACGCGTCCAAATTTCGCTTGAAGAGGGTCAGCGAGGGGTTATGTCTAACATGAATTGGGATTCTATTCCAGAGTGATGGGAGCCTCTGGGAAATGAATCTGTCCCTCCAGCATGTCCTATTTATTTTTGTGCTGAGGTTTAGGTCCCTGGAGCGTGTAGCTCTAAGGGACTTGGATTGTTTGAGGTGGAGCATGTCCATTAATTCTGGGTTTGACATGGCTTTGTACGTCAGGCATAGATTGCCTCTGAGTAGGCGGTAAGCAACTGAGTAGAGCTGGAGTTTCTTTAGTCGCGCTGCATAGGACATCTATTTGTAGCCCATGATCCTCTTGGTGAGGTACTTTTGGGGTCTCTCCAGTTGCTGCAGGTGTCGGGTAAGGTACATCCCAAAAGGGCATTGTATTCAATTATGGGCCTGATGAGTGACGAGTAGAGGGGCACAATGATCTCTCTTGATCTAGATGCGAACCCTTTCATGATAAGGTGGGCTATATAGAAGGTCTTTCTAACCACTTTGGCAACGTGATTATCAAAGGAGAGATTACGATCTACGTTGGTCCCCAAATCTCTAATTACTTCTTCTGTACTTAATGGTAATTTGTGGGCACCTTGTTTTTCCCAAAGGGGATGACTATGCACTTTTTAGCATTTAGCTTGAGGCCGTGGCTCTGGCACCAAGCATCCGTCTCTGTGAGACCCTTTTGGAGGATGCTTGTGTCAGCTGGAGATTTGATTATGGCCCCCAGTTTGCAGTCATCTGCGAACTTTGTCAGCCATAATCCCCCCGTGTTAGCCTGAACCTCAGAGAAGTATATACCGAACAAGAGAGGTCCCAGAACTGAGTCCTGTGGGATGCCACTTGTAACTGGTTTGGATTCGGACATGGCACCTGTGATTCTGACCATGTGGGCTCTATCTCTGAGCCAGTTTGCAACCCATCTTGTGATATAGGGGTTGATATTTAAGCTGGTAAGCTTATTTATGATGCCCGAGTGGGGTATTGTGTTGAAGGCTTTTGCGAGGTCCAGGTAGGCTGTGTGAACTACCTTGCCCTCATCTATGACTTTGGTAACTGTTTCAAAGAAATCAACTAGGATTAAGAGGCAAAATCTGCCCTTAACAAAGCCGAATTGAGTAGGGTCCAGTGTCTGGAGGCTCCCAATGTCTTTGTTTATGAGTTCCATGATAATATGCTCCATAGCTTTACAGACCAGACTAGTCAAGCTTAAGGGGTAATAGTTTCCGGGGTCCGTTGTGGTACCACCTTTGTGGAGTGGGACCACTGTAGCTGTACGCCATTCTTTGGGTACATATCCTGTAGTAAGGCTAAGTTTGAACAGTGACTTAATGTGAGGGTTCAGTTCTTCTTGGAGCTCATGTAAGACACAGCCTGGGACACCATCCGGTCCCATAGATGCTGTGTTTTTTGCTTTGGAGAGGGCAGCTTTCACCTGTGCATCTGTGATGTCAGGGAGGTTACATTCAGTTGGGATAGGCGTTTGCTCCTTTGGGGGGAAGGGGGGGAGAAGTTTGCGCTGAATCTGTCTGCCAGGATGTTGGCTATGTCTGTAGGTTCGGTATATTTTGTACCGTTATGCAACAATTCAGAGCATATCTGGGAGTTTCCACCCATGTTTCTGACATAACTAAAGAAGGTCTTGTGATTATCTTTAGTGTCTAGGGCAATTTTTCTTTTGAAACTGGCCTTTGATGATTTTATGAGGGATCGAAGTTTCTTGCTAATACTGATCAGATATGCCTTCCCTTTTTGGGATTTTGCTCTGTCATGTAGTAGCTTCCTCCTTCTGTTGTATAGCTTATTTATGGCCAGGGTCCACCAGACCGGTCTCCTGTTTTTGGAGGAGTGAGTCTTGGTTTTATTTGGGATAGCACGATCCATGCATTTCTGCAGGTGCTCATAGAATGCATTTGTAAAGGATTCTGTGGACTGGGCTGTATTATCCTCTGGCCCAGGGGCTTTGAAGGATTCCACCTCAGTCTTGAAAAGTGCAAAGTTGGCTTTTGAGAAATTCTTTACAGTGATTTCCTTGGCTGGGGGTGGGGACGGGATATGGATGTCCAGGGAAATTTGTTTATGGTCTGATCTTACCAATGAGGGGTTTACCTCTGGTGTGGAACATAGAGTCCCCATGTTGGTGATGACCAGGTCCAATATGTTGTTCCCTCTTGTGGGAGTGGTGACCAGTTGTTCCATTGTGTTAGAGTTTATAAATTCAAGGAACCGTTGGGCGAGGGTGTTTAGGCTTGAGTAGTTGTCCCAGTCAATGTTTGGGTAGTTGAAGTCACCCAATAACATAGTGTTTGGAGAGACCTTCATATTCTCCAATGTTCTCAGGAATGCCAAGTGGGGTTCCTGTAATAGGGAGGGTGTTCTGTAGCAGGCTACAAACTGAAAGGCAGTTTTGCCCACTGTTAGTTGCACATGGATGGTTTCCGATGCTTCGTGCAGTGCCACTAACCTGGGGGTGTAGGTATCTTTGATGAATATAGATACTCCCCCTCATTTTGTGCTTCGGTCCGAGTTTTGGGTCCGAAATGCATGGTATGAGTTATAACCTGGTAGTGCTGGGGTGCTCTCAGGAGCCTTGAACCAGGTTTCTGTTACTGCACAGACATCGATTTTCTCCATACTGAGGAGAGTCTCGAGTGCGTGCATCTTCAGGTTTAGACTTCTGCCATTGATTAGCATTACCTTTAGTTTCTTTATCTGTGGGTTGTCTATGGAGGTTGGTTTGTCCTTTGAGCCTTGCCTAAAAAAGGCACTATGGGGGTGGCAAGAGCCTTGGTCAGTATACGAAAGCCTAAGGGTGACAGGTGCAAGCCGTCCCTAGTGAAGCACCGTGGCTTGTCGAGCATGTCATCCCATGCTGACAGACACTGGATCCCCTTTGAATGACACCAATACTTTAGCCAGTTGTTGAAACTGATCATTTTGTCTTTATACTGTGGCATCATTCTTGGTGAGGGCAAGATGCTACTCAAAGTCTGGGACATACCAGCCTGGGCTACATGGTCAGAGAGCTCCTCTATGTCTCTTTTCATGTAGTCCAGGGAGGTACATTTCAGGTCATTCACACCAGCATGGACAATGACGGAGTCATACTTGTACTTGCTTTGGAGTGACCTGAGTGCTTGCATTATGTGGCGGATCCTGGCACCCAACAGGCAGCTTACAGTGAACTTCTCCTTGTTCAGTCTGGTGAGTGGGACATCAGTGTACAAGACAATAGAGTCCCCTATAACAAGTGTATTTGGTGTGTTGTTTGGCCTTATGGGCTGTGACTGTGAGGCACACTGATTTTGTGAGATACGTGATTTGTGGGTATTGTTGAGGGGTGGCTGTTGCTTGGATATCTGCTTAGGAGGTCTTTACTGTTTAGGCAGATTTTTATTTAGAGCCTCCGAGTATGCTTTTGTGTGTTTATGTGTTGGGTATGCAGATGCAATAGGTCTGTGTGAGACTGGATTTGTGGTGTGGGTGGTTACCTTTTCCTCCTGACTGACTGTGCCAGTCTTGGGTTGAGAGAGCTCTGCCTCCAGTTTGGCTGTGTAACTACATCTCTCACATGTATTAGAGTTTGTTGGAAGGAGGAGAGGGTTATCTGTGTACATAAGGCAATTGTAACGTTGCCTCAAAATTCCCAGATTCACCAGCTGGACTGGAGAGTAACCTTGAAACTGACCCTTGGACATACCAGATTAGTATAGGGAACTGTTTTTTTTACTGATCAGATTAAGGAAGGGAACTGATTTTTCACTTGATTAGGAAGGACCAATTGGGAGTCTAATACTTATGAGAAGTCAAGGAGGGTGTAGTGCTTTAGTTAGTAAGTGTTTCCTTATAAGAGCTGAGCAAGTGCAGGGATTTAGAAAGAGAATAGAGTGATTACTTTGAGAGTTTGAACAGTTCTAAGGGAAAAAGTGAAGAGCAGACTTTGTGGAGCCTGGAATAGTTTAAACCTGTTTAGGCGGCACTGCCCGGTGCTGCTCAGTGTGCAAAACCGCGCAAAAAGAGAGTTGTAGGGTTTTAAGAGAGAGAGATCAAGGAGTTTAGAATTGACCCAAAATGGCCAATAAAACATACAGCTTCTAGGTAGTAACCACTCCTCCAGGGACAGGCAGGCTGTTTAGTGTTAACCACTCCCACTGGTGAACACAGAGACTTCCCTTTAGCCCAAGCAAGCACTGGCTTTCTAGAAACTTCCAAACAGTTCAGAACAGCAAATCTGTAACTGAACTTTCTTAACTTTCAGAAAGTGGGAAAAAAGCAAGATTTTTTTGTTTTTTTTTCTTTTTCTTGTAGTTTAAAGGTAGCAGAGATACACAAGCAGCAAAATAATCACAACAGTTCAATAAATGAACCCACACTTGAGTGCTAGGCCAAAATCAGGTAAAATGCAGTTTTTAGAGAAAAAAAAAGATTTTAAATTAAGTAAGGATGTCGCCTCGTGTTTATACTGCAATTCTGTTACAGCACTGTTGTATGTGTATGCCACATTATTTAACATGCACGCATGCCCAAGATATAATATACTCCAGGAAATGAAAATAAGTCACCTGTTCTAATTATACTGAAAGTTAAAATGTGATCACTGGTTATTAAACACCTATGTTTAAAAATACAATTGTTTTACGTTATATGAGTTGAACATACCATACTCCACTTTATTTTACTATACATTACTATTATGAGATGATTTGCAGGCATAAATTGCTATGTTCCTTACACAAGAGATGTCATATATTAGTGAGACTGAGACAGCTGCTTCATATTTGTCTGGCAGATGAAATTATGGATGTGATGGCACTGACATTAATTTTCATTTCCTCTTCCATGTGTATGATTGATTTCTCACAATTTTAACAGTAATTTTTAAAATATAACTCTTTGCTAGCAATGCATCTGTCAGAATAGCCCTTATTTGCCTGCTTTTTGATGCCTAAAACATTAATAAATAAAAAGCTTTGTCTCCATCCAAACAAATATACTTACAAATTTTAAAGTAAAAAAACTAAAAAGACTGTCCGTCTCCATCTGTCCAATGACAATGATCACGAAGTTACGATCAATTCAATCTCCGATGTCTCTGTAAAGGCAGTAAAGCAAAGCAAAGAAGTTGTTTTGTTTTTATTTTCAGCAAGCAGGTATACCGTAGCAACTAGCAAATTAGCAACCAAAGTACTGAGAGGAGGAGAGAGCTACTAGTGACTGTTTCTCACTCTCTTTTTTGGAAAGAAAGTGAGAACCAATCAATAGCCATGCAGCTGTCCATGTCACATACGTGACTGCGGACATGGCAGTCCGAGCCCTTCCACTTTACTGCGTGGTTAAAAATGCATAGACTTCTGGGCGTCATACTGATGCCTTCTCTCCTTAATCTGGACTGCTTTTATAGCAGTCCAGATTTACAGAAAACTGATTTTTTTAAACCTGGAACTCACCGAGCATGCGCAGTTCGAGTTCCAGGACTTTGCGAGTCAGTCAGACTCATGGCTAACTAAGCAATGCACTGCCAGCAACTTCCAGCAAGCCAGTAAAATGTAAAGTAAAATTAAATTGAAATAATTTATAAAATATTTATTTTTTTAAATGTTCTTCCACAGCTGGGAGGCTGCAGTCCTGCAGTCCAATAGCACAAGCCGGCACTGTACACACACACACATATATATATATATATATATATATATATATATATATATATATATATATATATATAATATATATATATGTATATATATATATATATATATATAAAATTTCATCTGTTTGCTTTTAAAGTACATTTATTGCTAATGTGTTAATACCAACATAATAAAAAGGCTTTCACTAATGTTCAAATTTAATTGCTCGGCTCAGTGCTAAAAGTGATGTCTCCTGTAACTTGAACACATTCATATCTGTGCTGCAGTTTAGCCTTAGCTTCATTATAAAGACAGTATTCCCTCTTTACTGAATTTTAATGCCTGTCATTTACACAGATGTGTTGGAAACTGTGGGGTAGTATCAATATTTGCCACAGACCCGATTATCTCTAGATAGAATCTCTGTGACCAACAATTAAAACTCATTGATAATCATGTTATACTAAACAAGATAAATTACTAGTTCATAGCCTGTCTTAGGACACTTTTTATGCCCCTGAGGGACCATGAACTCTTTCTAAGTCCCCTTAAATAACTACCCATAAACAAAAATACTTTTTGACTGGTGATCTCAACTATCCAACTAGAGCACTTCTGAAACAAATGGTGGTATGCTCAAACACTGCAGACTTAGTATACTATAACCTATTTGTACAAATAGTTGACCAGCCTGTTATAGGTCAAAATTTTCTTGACTTATTCCAAGAATGTGGCCAGCCATACTTAGTTTATTCAAGTGTGTATGTTTTGTTGCTGAGTAACCCTCAGAAAAAAAAGTGTGTCTTATGAAATTCAAAAGATCTCTATAACTGCTGAAACTAATTCTTGCAGCAAAGACCTGTACATAGCTTGTTTAGAAACAATAATGTTCATATGAAAATAAAAGATTAGTTTTAATTGCGGTACATGGCAACACCTGACAAAGCTGCCTCATTCCTTCAGTGACTTTGAATCAGCATTTGAATGGGTGTACACATTCTGAACATAAGGTGGATATGGTAATATAAGGCTGTGAGTAGAAAATTTAATTTTCTGGCTACTAACATCACACACACTTGTACTGCACCTATAGTATGTTCATGCCTGGTCAAATCTATTCATCTTCTCCATGAGGGTCTCTAAAACCACCAAAATGAATACTTCTGATTATGAGTGGTTGTATAAACTCTTATCTCAAAGTGTGTGTGTGTATCTATATGTATTTACAAAAATAAGTAGTTTTATAAAATTTACAAATAGACTATTTGGATACTTTATAAGTTGTTTTTAAGTGTATTAATGCATAATAAAAATTTTTTGGTATATGTATATATGAGGTAGAGATGAACAAATATGTTGTGCATTTAAACATGATGAATTTTTTAACAAAATGCCATTTCCTTTTCAAGAATTCATGGCGGGAAATTAGGCTATTAATTGAATGATTATTGAATAATCAACATTGTATAAAATGAGTGAGTTGCAATGATAGTATGTATTCTGAAGAAGTTCGGAAGGACGAAACCTAGGTCAATAAAGCAGTGTTTGTTACAGAGTTCGTGTTGTGGCGTTTTGAAGTTGGTTGGTACCTGAAAATTTTTGGTTTGAAACCTGTTTTCATCTCCTTATTGGCATCGGCCTCACCTTGCTTTCTACAACAAGTTGCAGTTAAGTTTTGGTTACTGGTTTCATGGCGAGCGAGAGTGGTCCGGTAGATGTCGGGAGTATGTTACAGCATATCCATGCCACATTACAAGAACATTCAGGTCTTATACAGTAATTGCTTACTAGAGATACGGTGAATTCCACGCAAGCAGGGAACAGTTTGGGGTTCCCATTGACACAACCAACGCCACCTAATTCCAACATTCAAGGTAATTTTGAATATGGCAATAGAGAACAAACTGTAAAAGATGTAAGCAGCTGGAAAAATAACAAGTACAATTTTTCAAATGGTTCTACTAAACAAACTACAACAGTAGAAGCCATACAAAATATACAACCAATGCAGGACATGCTCAAAATATTTGAGAAAAAACTGTTTAAATTAAAACGGACACAATTAGAAAATAGCTATTTGTTGCGGAACATCGAATTGGGAATTATTCCCAAAGGTTTACGGCTTTGGAGGTATCCAAATGGCTGTGAACATAATGAGAATATGCTTAATGATTTACATGCATTTTTCGACAACTGTGGCATCCGATTGATGGAAATCATAGTTAAATATAATGACATTAAAATATCAGAATTATTTACTCAACTGGAAGAACTAAATGGCAATATATCTAAAGACCTTTTATTTGAGCATGTTTATGATCAGTACACACATATCATTTCAGATGTAACAACATGCTGTGACAATATTTTTCGGAAGAAATGTCATAAAATCCAACGAGACCTTCAAAGATATGCAAAACATCAAACATATCCTAAATCGTTTAATCCAAATAGCAGAAACCATAGTAACGCTCAAACACAGCAAAATTTGGCCACAGCTGATGACGTCAATCCGCCGTTTGAGGGTGATGACGACAACAACTACACAGAAGGCGAGGAGAGTACGGAAGAAGGCGTAAGGCGTTCGGATCGTTTGAGGAACCACAATGAAGTGAATAACCAGCAAGAATTTCACAAAACAGGCACCAGACCTAAACAGACTTTTTTGGGACTCACTGCGGGCAAAAAACGGAGAATGTAAATCACACAACTGGTGGAATAGCGGGAGTACAGACACAGTTGGTTCTTACTTTAGAACCTCATGTACTTTCTCCATTTGTATGTCCGGAACATCACCACTATATTGTGAGTAAGCTCTGTACAAACTTTAATGTTTTGTCTCCTTGTAAAAAGGACAATTACATCATTTCTACGACTTCTTCTGATGTTTATATACCTGACATGTATGTGAGTAATGACAACAGTACTATGCATGACAATGATAACAATTGTTATTTAAATATTCAACCGCTTCAAGAACAAAATGATAATGAGCATGATAACTTATTATTAGAATTAAGCACATATCAGTACAACGAAGATGGGATAAGCAATGATGTGTATAATGAAAGAGATAGAAATGGAGAAGTGTATGTATTAGAAGGTTCAAGTGATCAAAGATATTCAGTTAATTTTTATATAGATCACAATCCAGACAATTATATTATTAAGAGTGACAATAGTATGCAACTACAAGATGTTAATACAGAAGCATGTTCGAATATAGATCTAGTAGTAGAACATAATGAGCATTTTTTAAGTAATCCACATGTTATAATGAATACAAAGCAAGATTATAAAATATATAATTATTCTTCCAAGGATATAACAGTAGAACATGCTGATTTATTTTCAAAAGGACTTAGTTATGTCCCATGTAAAAAGGGCAACATGGTAGAATCTATATTAGATTTAAAGTTATTTTCAAGAAAACTGAATCTAAAAGTATATTTTAACAATAGTATTGAATGTCAAACTGGGGTAAATAGGATGTTCATGAAACCAAGTCTATTCAACCCACCCATGAATGATGAAATCATGTATTTTGAAAGGAGAAGTGAATATGATATGAGAACATTTTATAAGAAATATAAATATAATAAACATGTTAACATCACAATAACTGAACAACAACTACTTAAAGACATAAAAAATGATCCAAAATTAAGAATTATGAGGCCTGATAAAGGTAATGGTATAGTCATATTGGACTATAATGATTATAGCTTATATATGACTAACATGTTAATGAGCAATACATATGTAGAAATAAGCAGAAACCAAGTGCATATAGCTTATAAAAGAATTGATACAAATGTTAGAAGACATGTTATACCAAGGGGGTATCACTGAGAAAGAATATGATTTTTTACGAAATGAACATCCAGTAATCAGTGGTATCTTCGGAATACCAAAAATACACAAAGGCCTTGACAATTTGGAATTTAGGCCCATAGTAGATGGACACAGAAGTGTCACATGCAATATAAGTATGTATTTGGATCATTTTTTTTAAGGAGAGTATGAAATGTTTCAGTTATATAACTAGAGATTCATGGGATTTCTTGAGTAGACTTAATAAAATAATTATGAAGAGAGAATATGTTTTCATTACAATAGATGTTGTAAATTTATTTACCACAATTCCTCATGATGTAGGCCTTTTATGGCTGGAAGAACAATTATTTGCGACGAAACTTTATGAACAAGATCAAATTAATATATTAATAAATCTAATGGAAATAGTACTTAACAATAATTATATATTTTTTGAAGGTAGCTATTTCCAACAAATAAGTAGCCATGGGGGCACCTTGTGCCCCCATGTATGCAAACTTAATAATGAGTTATTGGGAACATAACTATTTATTTACAACAGAGTTTCGTGACCATCTAATTATGTATACCAGATATTTGGATGACATTTTTATCATATGGGATCAAGATAAAAATACAAATAAAAATGCATTGGAAAAATTCTTACAATATATTAACAACACAGTAAAATTTTTGAAATTTACTTATAATGTCCAAGAATATAAAATCAATTATTTGGATGTAGATATAACACATGACAAAGAAACAAATATTTTAAAAACACAAATACATAGAAAACCTACTTTTTCAAATGCGTACTTGCACTATGATAGCTGGCACCCTGGCCATCAGAAAAAAGCCATAGTTAAGGGGCAGATGGTCAGGGCAGCCAGGATGGTCAGTGAAGAAGTAGACTTTATAGAAGAAATGAAATACATCATGCAATTATTCATGAACAGGGGATACCCAGAGCAATTTTGTGTTGAAATATTCAATGAAGTAACAAATAAAAGAAAAAATGGAACGTATACGGCAATTTTAAAAACAGGTACGTTTAATAAAATATCAATCAATAATGAAGATATAATGGATAAACATGGTTATAATAACATCCCATTATATATTATCAAATTTGACGATTGTTCCAAAGATATAGAACATATTATTAAGAGAAACTGGGACTTTTTTGTCAATGATAAAATTGGGAGACAAATATTTAACGGAACAATAAAATTTGTGTATAAGAAGAGTCCTTCTTTCAAAAATATATTAGGAAATAAAAGAAACATTGAAAAATACACAAGTGCAAAAGAAGGAAACTTTAGATGTGGGACATGTAGTACATGTAGTTATATTTATGAAACAGGTACTAATATTAGGATCAACGAATGTAATATTAGGATAAATGGACATTATAATTGTCATACAATAAATCTAGTATATATAGCTTTGTGTCAGTAATGTAAAGTCTTTTACGTGGGAAAAACAAAGAGGAAATTTAGAGAACGAATCAAAGAACATTTATTAGATATACAGCAACACAAAAATAGTAACGCCTTAGCAAGACACATTATAGAATATAATGATCATAAATTTAAATTTATGGTTGTAAATCAAATAAAACAGGATTTACAAGGAAGGATAACTACGTATCATTTGGATATGGAAGAACTCAAATGGCAAATAGAACTCAATTCATGTATACCTCCGGGTATAAATGAATACATGACTATTATGCCATTATTAAAATTGAATAGAATATACAATAAATGATACAAAATATCATATACAACATTACACTATAACTATTTTTATTTAATATATTAGTTATAACAAAATATGATTAATTTACAGATTAAAATAATTTAAGGTATAATATATTAACATTTGATTTAATAACTATTCAATTGCATACTATATGTACACAATATTATATACACATCAATTGCATTCAAATAAGAATTGTAAATTATATATCCCATTATAATATGATCAGGTATATTGGTTGTGATCATGCACACTAGAAGTACATTTTTTATCAAATTTCATTTTATATAATTGCATATAAAATATTCATAAAGAACATTTAATAATAAATAGGTTGCAGTTGAGTATATTTACAATTGTACAGATATAATTTATTATTCATATATATTAGATAAATTAATTATTAATAATGGTCTTATATATGTATTTACAAAAATAAGTAGTTTTATAAAATTTACAAATAGACTATTTGGATACTTTATAAGTTGTTTTTAAGTGTATTAATGCATAATAATTTTTTGGTATATGTATATATGAGGTAGAGATGAACAAATATGTTGTGCATTTAAACATGATGAATTTTTTAACAAAATGCCATTTCCTTTTTAAGAATTCATGGCGGGAAATTAGGCTATTAATTGAATGATTATTGAATAATCAACATTGTATAAAATGAGTGAGTTGCAATGATAGTATGTATTCTGAAGAAGTTCGGAAGGACGAAACCTAGGTCAATAAAGCAGTGTTTGTTACAGAGTTCGTGTTGTGGCATTTTGAAGTTGGTTGGTACCTGAAAATTTTTGGTTTGAAACCTGTTTTCATCTCCTTATTGGCATCGGCCTCACCTTGCTTTCTACAACAAAGTGTGTGTGTGTGTCAGCTACTTGGGCAGCTATAGGGTCCAGATCTCAACCAGTTGGGCAAGCTAAAATCTCCAGCACCCTCTCTGTCCAACCAGTGCTTTGTGTCCCTGCCCAAATAGCTGACACCCACACTTTGAGATAAGAGTTTATACAACCACACACACACACTTCTGGGGAAGGCTGACACAGGTTCTCCAGCTGTGTTCCATTTACCCAGACTATACAGTAGAAATCACTGCCACCACCCAGCTAATATTTATCAGCTACTCAAAGGCCCTTAAAAGGGTGTCCAATCATTACTGTGCAATATTATTATCCAATTGGTAGTATAACTAAACAGTCAAGGCTTATTAGAGTGACTTGGTACAGGATCCTTATATGCATGCAATGTACTCATAGAGCTTAAATTATCTCTACACAAAACAGCCACAGTTGAAAGATTTAAAAATATTTAATAATAAATACTAAAAACACAAGACAATACTTCTTACTACACAGTGCTAGTCAAGAATTCAGAGATCACAGAGAAATACTTAAAATAATTTAGTAGTACAGTTCTGACATCACAGAAAAACACAGTCTAATCTTTTTACTTTCTAGCTATTTCTAAGCGAAAACACAAGTCTAAGATAACTTATATATAGAGCAAGACAGTGTTGTGAGTTGGATGGTCAAGACAAAAATGCATAATAATCACTGATTCTCTCTGTTTTTAAAATCACATTCCTGCTTTCCATTACATAATTCTTCACACTTCCCTGGGTTCCCAGGCTACCAAAAACTACATTTACATTCTTAACAACTCCTTGTGTTATCTTGCAGCTGGTCAGGAAGCAGAGCAATAAAAATACATTTGCATGTTTAAATATAGCAATTTAACTCTTGGTTAAAATAATAGAAAGAATGTCTTCATCTAGACCGTCTGGAGCCGACTTTAGATCAAAGGGTCACAACATGTTTTAAGTGGTCGGCAGAGAACACTGTTTCATTTTTTTTCAGTTCCATATCTAACAGCAATTTTTTTCCATTTAAGACAACAAGCTTGTGTCTTACATTAATATTTACAAATGATAGAATTATCTATAAAATTCTATCTGTCTTGGCTGGCAGCCTTCACCCCCCCCCCCCGGAGAACTCAATCTAGTTTTTCAAGTGACCCTTGAGAACTGCTGCTTGAGAGGGTTAGGTCTATCTGAGTGTACCTTACCCCATTCCCTGTCTTGAGAGCCCATCTGCATAGGCATTGCTAATCCCACTGCGGTGCTGCACTGACTAGGCTCCATCTTAGCAACTTGGTATTTTGCTGGCTGGCTCTGTTTAACCATGCTAGGGAGTTGTGATCTGTCATAACAGTGAATTTCCTTCCATACAGATA
The DNA here is from genome assembly GCF_019279795.1 of Protopterus annectens. NCBI lineage: Eukaryota > Metazoa > Chordata > Ceratodontiformes > Protopteridae > Protopterus > Protopterus annectens. The sequence goes on along the minus strand of NC_056742.1, from coordinate 460,763,773 downwards.
AGGCTGAAGTTTCTGCAGTGCCCACACTATGGCTAGACATTCCTCTTCTACAGCTGCATTGCATTCCTCCCTGGGTTGGAACTTATGACTGAGATAAACCACTGGGTGCTCTTGTCCCTCTGAAAAAAATTGGCAAAGTACAGCCCCCACCCCATGGTTTGAAGCATCCACCTGCACAACAATTTCTTTGCTGTAATATGGACTGGCTAACACAGGGTGTCCCCTCAAAGCTTCTTTACGCTTCTGGAATGCCTGCTCACATGCTGGGGTCCATATTACCTTATCTGGCCTGTTCTTCCTTGTCAGGTCTGTGAGGGGAGCAGCTATTGTACTATAACTGAGGGCAAACTTTCTGTAGTACCCTGTTGTCCCTAAAAATGCCCTCACCTGCTTTTTAGTAACAGGTACAGGCCATGCCTGAATGGTTTCCACTTTGGCAGGTTCTGGCCTTATCTTACCACTCCCCACTCTATGTCCTAGGTAGGAGACCTCTGCCATACACAGCTGACATTTGCTCAGCTTAATGGTCAACCCTGCCGTCTGTAGTCTGTCCAGCACCTCCCTGACATGCTGAAGGTGCTCTGGCCAGGAATGGCTGTAGATGGCAATATTATCTAGGTAAGCAAGGGCAAACCCTCCTGCTTCTGCTAGGATTTGATCTTCTAGCCTCTGGAAATTTGCTGGGGCATTCTTTATCCCAAAGGGCATCTTTGTGAACTCATACAAGCCAAAAGGAGTTACAAAGGCTGACCTCTCTCTAGCACTGGG
>NC_056742.1:460705505-460758005 GCF_019279795.1 Protopterus annectens | reverse complement strand
GAATGCATTACACTGGGTAAAAGAGTAAATTCCCCGATCCTCACTGTACTGTGATCTCCATTGAGAATCTTTGAGTGGTATGTCCATCTGTAGCTGGTTTTTCATCCTTATGACTTTCAACATTGTAAACATTTGCCCATGTGCAATTTGATCTTTTCATCTTCTTTTAAGTCTCAGTTATGTTAAAATTTAGGTCTATATTATATTATTGAAAAGACAGATCAGTGAACAGCACTTACATTGAAAATACCGTTCAGTGAACTGTTTATAGTGAGATCGCAGTATAGTGAAGATCAGAAAATTTGCCCTTTCCTCACTGTAGTGTGATCTCATAGTTGGTATGTATAATTAGTGGGGTGTATGGGGGGGTGCAGCCCCCCACAAGAGCAAATTCACTAAATGGCATTTTCGATGTAAGTGACATTTGCTGACCTGCCTTTTTGATAATATAATATAGACCCAAAAATTTGATAGACTGAAGTAGACCCATATATTTATATTTATATATACATTTATATAGTTATATTATATAAAGAATGAAGATGTTCCTAGCTTAAAAGCTTACCAGATTAAAGATAATCAGCTAGCAAGACATGTTTGAAACTCTATCCACATATTCCTTCTGTTACAGATTCCTGTATGCCAATTTAAAGGAAAACTCCACCTTAGAACTAAAAACATGTTTTTTTTTCATTGAATTGTTGTTTTCTGAGACATTTTAATGCCTCAAAATCACTCCAAGTGCTTCTTTTACAATTTTAATACATTTACATCAAAATGGCGGAAGACAGAGCCTGCCTTGGTAACATGATCTTGTTTTCTTGATTTCATTTCTTCTTCCCAGAATATATTTCAAGTCCTCTTTATATGAGGTATTATAGACATAAGAAAGTGATACTGTTTTCTCATGCCATTAAGACAGAATGGCAGGACTGTGAAGCACTGTCATGTAAACATACTTTCTGTAACAGAGCTACTTCCATGTTTCCCTGACTGAGCTTCATTTATGTGGCTGTCAGAGATTGTTCTACACTATAAATAGCTGTTAGCTACTTCCAGCAAAAGAAAGCAGGTAAAAACAAGACTTTTGTAAAGGGATTATTTTGTAGTTCTAAAGGAATTGTGAATTAGGAATTGGAACGACCTTACTCCACACTCTCATGCAGAGGTTTGAACTCTCATTGTAGTAAATGATCCTTGCGTACATTTACATGTGACAAGTAGCACAACTCCAAACTAAGTCTGTCTTCAACTTCCCAATGCCTTCAGTGGGAAGTGTCCTCTCTGTCATGCAGAATTAAAATGTGCTTTACTAGAACCTTAATTATTTCTGTCATGTTCACTGCACTTTTTTTCTGTTTCACATTTATTTATACTTTGGTAATCAGGAAAGTGAACTGGACCAAGGACCCTTTCCTGCCACAACTTGAGCTACATTGGCAAAGATAATAACAAGTACTAAATGCACTTAGCAATACAAAGAAAAAAATACTGACATAAAGACATTGACAAAGATTGGATATGCAACACATAGCCAATGTATGACAATGACTAAGCAAAACAATCAACATTTAATAGAATGTATACATTAATAAGGCATAATGCTACTATGTTGAGTTTAATATAAATTATATGCACCCATGTTGCACATATATATCTATCGATATATCTATATATAGTAAATATATATAGTATGTGCGTGTGTGTGTGTGTGTGTGTGTGTGTGTGTGTGTGTGTGTGTGTGTGTGTGTGTGTGTGTGTGTGTGCGCGCGCGCATATATGGGTCTACTTTGAAAGCTCAAAGTTTCAAAACTTTGAACTTCATATGGTTGAGACAATAACATCAATGTTTTGAAACTTCAAACAGTTTAAATGGAAATTGCAGTACAGGGTGGAACGGGAAATTTACCATTCTGTTCACTGCAGTGTTATCTTGGAGTTTGTATATTTAACTAGCAGGGGAGTGTGGTGGTGGTGCAGGGGGGCTTGCCCTATTGCAAAAATGTTAAAAATAAAATTTTTTTGTTTTTTTTATTTTTTTAATCTTCAAAATTCTGAAACTTTGATTATATGGTATATGAATTTCAAAGTTTTGGAACATTTATAATCTGACATACATCTATATATCTATATATATATCTATATATATATATATATATATATATATTTATTTATTTATTTATTTAGGTGTGTGTGTGTGTGTGTGTGTGTGTGTGTGTGTGTGTGTGTGCATTTAAACACAGTTAAGTTCTTCTGAATTCCTTTTCTTAATGTTTTTAATGAAAGAACACACAGTAAACGTACATTAAAGTAAACTCAGCTGTATATTGTGGTTGCCATCAATGGTTACATTTTCTTTGTGGACTACAAAATGCTCCTGCACACTAACAATGTAAGGACTGACTCAAAGTCAGTGGGAATTTCTTACCATGGATCTGTGTGTACCAGATATGTATCCTCCTCTGGGAGGATGACACAAAAAAGCATAAAAGACCTTTTTATGAACATTATCAGTGCATCTAGTTGATAGGATTACCAGTTGTCTCTCTTTTCTGAAGTTATGTCCTGTGTGTGTGTGTGTGTGGGGGGGGGGGGCTTTAATATGGAAATGTGTTGATATTTTACAAGAAACAATATTTTTCAAAAAAAACAATTAAACAACTAACTGGAAATCACTTGCAGAGGGTAATTTTGATACTGTCTTAGCTTTACAGCTTAACAGTGATTAGAAGAACAAAAGTACAGCAAAAGTCACAAAAAACAGTATAATTACTCAAAATAGCATAAGCAGGTGTGACTTTGCAATCAAAAGTACTTAGCTTTGCCTGGATGGCAATGGATACAAGTAGAACACTTCTGGAACTCAGGCTATGACACTAAGCTTTGCTGAGCTCTGGGAAAATGAGAAGGATACAGTATGTATTAAAGTAGGTTTTCTTAAGAACAACAATGTTTTGTTGTGTAAGTACTCAGTATCATAGAACTATGAAAAACAATGGATGGAAAGAGCACTTAATTAGCTTATACAACCGACAATAGCAATGGAAGAAGGGGGTTGGACTTTGGAAATCAGATTACAACAACAGAAGGATGCCAGAGGCACAGCCTTATAAAAACACACAGGAAAAGTGTGAAAGGGTGGGAAAAAATTAGCTTTAACCAGGTAAATTATAAGCAGAAAACAAAACTGCAAGAGCAAAACTGAAATATCAACACTGCAAAAGTACTGTAACAAAAATTCTGGAGCAGAAAAAAAACAATTTTCACTATTGAAATTCTACTGTAGTTTAATGCATCAGAATATGAAAATAAAATGCCAGTATTACTGTTTATAGAAACAAATGCAGTAATAAATTAATAAATAAGGCTCAGTGGCAGTAGTTTATAACAAGATTAAGGCCCAGCAGAATTTAAAATACAAACTGCTAGCCTTTACATGTAATTAATTCTACTTATGGAGATAAGTGCAGTGCAGAATAATGTAGAAAGACAATCTTTCCAGAACTGCAAATTAAACTACAAAACTAAGGTCCCAGAACAAATTAAAAAGCAAAAAGTTAACTTTTTTCATGAAAATGTGAAAAAAAAAACAAAACAACCCCCCCCCCCCCAGAGAAGTACAAAGATGTATCACCACACAAATCTGTATAGGTGCAAGTTAAATATTTAAGCAGAATTGAAATAAAATGATTTTTCTCTTTCCTTTTTGATGAAAAGCTTTTAACTCACAGTTCAGGGCATTCCATACCTCTCCAAGATTTGCATAAAAGACACAGGTTGGGGATAGTTCTGTGTCGGATATAGCCAATACTGGAGCTCTTTTAGAAATCCTTAATGTCTCTTGGGTGTTGGGGCAGACATAAAGAACAAGGAAACAGGAAGGCACTAGAATGCAACTTTAAGCAGGCAGAATATAAAAGAATAGGAGAAAAAAATGGAATAGCACACTCTAAAAGTGCTGAAGCACAAAACCTGGAGCCAAACAAATCACTACTCTCACTATTGACATTTTACAGTAGTGTAGCTAGGGTGATAGAGAGGGGCAAGGGATCTGGGATCAAAGTGTTAGAGGGGTATACTCCATGTGTAGTCTAAAGTATAGCAACTTTTTGCTACATTGTAGCAAACAGTTTGACACAGTTTAAATGTTTGAAAAAAAAAAAGAAAATCTCTTTTTTTCCCTACAAATTGAGTGCTGTATCATTCTGTTCAGGCAGTGTCTAAACTATAGCAACTGTTCGCTACATCTGTAGCAAGCAGTTTGCTACCATTTAAAAGAAGACTTTTTTAACTAAACCTTGAGAACAGTACTGCCCCATGCAGGCTGGATATAAATTGTAGCAAATACTTTTTTTAATAAAATGTGTGAAAGAGAGTTGGGGATAGGGCACAGAAATGAGACTGAAATGACTGGCGCAATGGCTTCAAAGGAAGAGCTGTGGGTGGGGCATGGATTTCACTGTAATAAACTGGCTTATTGCAATAAACTGATTTTTATTCATTTATTTATTTATTTGCTTATTTGGTCTTCCCTTCAAGAGCTGAGGAGGTTGGGTGCTGGTTCATGGTACATGCACAGGCTACTAATTGAGATAGCAATGCATCTGAAAGTCTACTACAGTTTAAGGTCACAGACTATGCAAAAATTTACCAGCAATACTGTTTATGGAAAAATGCAGCAATAAATGACTAAATGAGGTTCAAATCTGGCAGTAGTTCACAGTTTTGCCACAACTGTGAATGAAACTGCAAGACTAACACCCAGCAGGATATAAAATACAAACAGCTAGCTTTTACAAGTAAATCTACTTATGGAGAAAAGTGCAGTATAATGTAGAAATCCCATAAGTACAAAATAAGCCAAAGGACTAAGGCCCCAGAACAAACTAAAAAACACAAACAGATCACTTTTTTGGTCAAAACATGGAAAAAAGCAGGAAAGTACAACAAGTGTCATCACACAGGTCGCTATAAGTGTAAGTTAAATATTTAAGCAGAAATTAAATAAAATCTTTTTTCTCTTTAATTTTTGATGAAAAGCTTGTTATTCACAGTTCAGTCTTTCTACACTTCTCTAAATCTTGCATAAAAGACAGGTTCAAGAATGAGTTAAGGCATACTGACTTTTCAAGATCAAACACTGTAATTCAAAAAGACTCATAAAAACATAAAAATTGCAATGGGGGATTAGTCCTCAAACCATCTTAAATTACATTACTTATACCAACTCCACTCTCTAGTTGAAAGTGCACTGCCAGCTTGCACAATCCAACTAAATGCAGTTAAATGAACCTCAATGTAAAATCTTCAATAAAATGCAGCTTAGAAGAGCATCCCTCAGTGAAGTATAGATATGTCTTTACACTTCTGTTGCTAGCACTTAACAAACAGGCTCACCCTCGTACACCATTGACACACATACTCTTGATGATCTAGGGGAAATGTATTTATTAGTGTGGCATGCCATATAACAGTTTGCACCAACTTTATATGTCTTTGCTCCTGAAAATAGGTTTCTTCTTTGAAAAATGCCAAACTCCAACTGATGAAGAAATAGTACCCAAGCCTAGTACTTATCAACAAGGATCTTTGTAGTAAAATAATGTTTTCTCTCTTTTATAGCACTGTCACTTGATTGACCAAACAGTGCGATACAAGAAAGGTTGAGAACTCAAAACATGAAAGCAGAAAATTACCTTTAATGACAAACAGGGCATTACAAAAGCAAATGTTCACTCCTTATAAACCTCACTTGGGTTTTAACCTTTCGCCATTATTTTCTTTGAAATGAAAAGAATATATTCATCCAGTCTGCTTAAAAAGCATAGTTTTAGTTATTTGGCAGTATAAATTAAAGATATAAACTACTAACAAGTTTTATTGTGTAGTCACTGGTTTAATGAGAAAATCACACAGCCAGACAGTGGCTTTAATTCTTCAATACTTGACAAAAACAAAAAAAGAAATGTATCACTTTTGATCAAATGTCAACCTCAACTATCATAAATGTTTTACTGCAAGCATGTTACAGTCTCTTGTTTCTAATGGATCAGTCGTGTATCTAGATGTCTGGCAAGAGGTTACAGTCAGTGTCTCACCAAACAAATCCTGGACCCCATCATCAACCATAAAGAAAGAAATAACCCAGCCCTGGAGCAGATAGACCACCTACATGGACAAATTTGGAGTTTAACACAACAGAACAACAAGGACCAGTAGAACTCTAGCATAATGTGCATGTACTAACTGGACTACGTGGAAATCAAAAAGCCATCCTAAACAAATGGTGCATCATTAGGGAGAACAAGATTCTCAGTAAGATATTACCCATGCTGCTATGATTTACCATAAGAAAGAACAAAAACATCAGAAACTATGTGTGAAGCTACCAAAACACAGAAGATAACTCACTATAGAAAAGGCACAAACCATCCAGCCCCCTGGATAACAGTTATTGCAGATATAGGAGTAATAATTCCAGCTTCATATGCCCTAACAGCAAAAAGAAATTTTAAAGCAGATCTTACAGCAACTGCAATATGGATACAGTGGCTTATAGAGCAAAGTGATATCACTGCCAAGCATCTTACATGGGGAAGATCATCAACAATCTTAAGACCAGGATAGTCCACTACTGCATGAATATCAGAAACGGAACTTATTAGAAACTAACCCCCTAGCCAAACACGAGAAAGGTACAACAGAATACAAAACCTTCAAATTCCGCACTACTACACGAATATTAGATTCATCACCCTGACTAACCCACGAGACAAACATGAGAAAGAAACAGCAGGACACAAAACCTTCAAATTCCACACTACTACACAAATATTCAATACGGCACCCTGACTAACCCCCTAGCCAAACATGAGAAAGAAACAACAGGACACAAAACCTTCAAATTCCACACTACTACATGAATATTAGATACAGCATCCCGACTAACCCACTAGCCAAACATGAGAAAGAACAACAGAACCCAAAACCTTCACATTCCACACTACTACATGAATATTAGATGCAGCACCCTGACTAACCCACTAGCCAAACATGAGAAAGAAAAACAGAACACAAAACCTTCAAATTTCACACTACTACATGAATATTAGATATGGCACCTTGACTAACTCCCTAGTTCATAGGTTCATAGTTTAGTACTAAGCTAACTGCCCTTGTGAGTCATTTTAAGCCTAGCCAATTATCCCTTGTGAGACTCAAATCCTGAACCTTGTGTTTATAAGGCAAACATCTTAGCTATTAAGCCACCCTCCCAACCCCCAAATAAATAGCATCTGCAAGGCTCGAACCCAAGACCCTGCACACTATTACCAAAGTGATTTACCACTAAGCCATGCCAGATAGTCAAACACAAGAAAGAAACAACAGGATACAAAACCTTCAAATCCCACACTACTACATGAATATTGGACATGGCACCCTGACTAACTCACTAGCCAAACACGAGAAAGAAACAACAGGACACAAGACCTTCAAATTCCATATCATTGACAAAGTTAACCACAACCAACTGAATGGCAATAGAATGATAAACTAGAAAAAAACATGTTTGAATGGCAAATAAGACTTAAGGCAGAAAAGATTCAAGGACTAAACACTACCTTTTTATTCAACTGTATACTCAACCTATGGAAACTTGTTTTACTTAAGAAGCACTCTGGTAATTACATAACTTGTCCCAAGGACCAAGGAAGGAGTAAACCCTCCCAAAATGCAAGTTTTTTTTTATTTTTTATTTTATTTATTTTGATTTTTTTCTATTCATTATCTTTTATTTTGCAATTTTCATGGTTTAACTTTTACACTCTGACTGTTGGCAATAGACAAGGTGATAATTGCCATAGCAAAATTATTTAACACTAGATAAACAAATATCTAGAACTTGCTCCAAATCTACAATCCAGCCAAATTATAAGCAATCATTTTTAGTGGCTCCAAGAGAAAAAAATAGCTACTAGCCTTTTCCTTTAATAAAACAACAAAAAATTATAATAAAAATAATATTAAGATGGTGGCCAACAAAATGTAATTAGATAATAAAGCCCTTAGCATGAGTAACCCCAATAACCCATTTTTTTGGGCAGCAGCCAAATCAACCTCATAAGCATAACAAGGGCTCCTCAGCAACTGCAGTTCAAATAATGGAAGTTTAATTATACAGAAGGGACGTCCTAAAATTACTTCCAGCACAGAAGTGATGGATTAACACACCAAGGCCAGACAGGATGATCTATGATGGACCTATACTAGAAGCTTGGAAGTAATCACAGAACCCAATAGGCACCTTCACCTCTCTAAAAATGGAGGCAGGATAACCAGTGCCAGCATCAGAGATACAAGCTGCAAACACATAAAAGGGATAGAATCTGATATTTTAATTAGAACCAAAACTCACTTCCAGCTGAGTACTCCACTGTATATCAGCAATGAAAAATATGTAGAGGACAAATAGTCGTATACTTACCCTTTAAATTCAAAAAACCCAACACATGCTGCCCAAAGATGGATGGCATGGAAGTCAAAGTATAATGGCTACTGCACCCTCCATGCAAATGCTAAAAGCTATGGGGCAGACTGCTTAGCTTAACAAGTAGGAATAAAACTATGCTATGCTAAATCCTGGTGATCAGAATTACCCCACCCTTCCCCACAGCTTTAACCCAGGTCCATTAAATCCCTCTTGATAAGTTAAAAAATGTCATGGTTCAAAATAACAGATAGTACAATAGGAGTGAAAATAAAATCCAAAAACTATAGACTCCCAACACATTAAAACAAGGAATAATTATTACTGTGACAGTAATATGAAGGGACAGCAGCTTTGAGATAACTGAAACTCAAGACAGAAATTAATCGAGGTTCCACCAAAAGGTAGAAAAATTAGGGCCTGAAAAATCTAGGAAAAACATGTTTCTTTATTCGTAACACTCAAAAAAGATTAATAGGGATAGGCACAGAATAAAACGAAACAAAGTAGCGACCCAGCACCCAAAACCTGAAGGGAGGCATGAGCCACGAGAAATTCACAAAGATAATCAGTTGCTTGAATCTAACCCACATAGATTTAATATTGAATAACAATAATCAGGGATGGCAGCTTCCCTTAAGCGAAATGCAGGACAGAAATCAGGGGAATCCCAAAAGCCCCACCAAAGATAGAACAACCAAGATGCTAATACACTAGTTAATTTTCCTTCTTTTATAAAGTTAGCTAGGCACAGAGCACACGCATGATCAAAATAAAGAAGCTACCCAATATCAGCAACCCGGAAGACACAAGACTAATGGAACACACATCATTCCTCAAGAAAATTTTGAATAGATAGGTGGAGACTTGAAACTAATCAATAAGGGAAGGAGGTACACAAACTTGGCATTCTTCTTCTGACATAAAGTGGTTGCTTAACAAGGATTTCTAGTTTATGACTTTAAAATCATTAAAAGATAGCCGTAACATGCTGTAACTGATTTTACAGAAACTGCAAGCAAGGGAAACATGGGATCTCATACCATGCTATCTGGTCTAAAATCCAAACCACACAACATTAACAGAAAGGAGAAACTTGGAATATCAAGTCTCGCATGCCATCACCAACAACGGGATCTAAAACCTCAATATTCTGGAGGTCAGCATCTGTTACTCAGGACTAATAAGTTTGGGAAGGCAACAACAGCAAAATCAATATGCTATGAAGGCAGATCAGAAGAAGATACCAAAAGCAACACAGAATAAATGTTACTGGAAGAACATCTGACTTATTGACAGACAGAACATGACTACTTGATTGATTTGATTTTGACTTTATCTATATTGTTAATTTTACTGTTTCATATGTTTCCGTTTACTTATTAAAGCTTATTTCTGGAAAAAAAGTCTTCTAACCTGTACTAATAAAGAAAAAATCAAATAGAAGCACCTAGAGGAAAGCCAGAAGATGAGTGCTATTTGTATTTATTTTGTGAGCTATGAAGATAAATTGCTGTTCTGAGCAGGGCAGAATTACAAGTATGATAAAATGGAAAAAGAAAAAATAATAACCTAAAAGTCATCCATTTGAACACTGAAGCTGACAGAAATGAAATGGGATTATTTTCATTTGAACTGGATCACATGGACCTGGTGGTTCCTTCTCTATTGGATATAATTATAATGTTTAACAGCATTCAATGTTCTTCTTATACACTGTTAGATTTTTTCTGAACTGTTTTTTTAGATCCACAGCTGATCAATACATCAAAATTATACATATCAACTACAATTAATATGTTTCAAGCAAGTTTTTTTTTAAGTTTAAACCAAGATTTATAAGAATGTGTAATATTAGAAGTTATCATCTTTATAGTATGCAATTCACTACTTCAAACAACTTTGCCAAACTAATAAATTCAACACTAGAGGAGGAAATTTTACTTTTCCAATTTTTAGTAATTACTGTTCTGGCTATAGCAAGAATGGATCAAAGAAAAGGCGCTAGGATTTTTGGAATTATCTCAGGAATTGTAGTATGAAATAAAACAAAATATTTAGAAATATTACATCTACCTAACAATAGAGCTTGAATTAATTATTTCTAAAAAGGGGAGATGGCTTCACATTCACGTACCATATGTGTCGAATCAGTTATTATTTCAGAATTACATCTCCAGCATTTAATTCTATTTGATTTATACATAATCATAATTTTGTTAGGCATGACAAAAGCTCTGTGTAAGAATTTCCAAGTGAAAATTTTCCAATATAATGAAGATGTGGTTTTAGCTGTAGAATTTAATGTTATTTTCTTGTATTCTTCAGAGAAGTCTTCATTATTTTTAAGGAATAATTCCAATAGGAATTCTCTAAATATGTGGAAAGTAACTTAAGAATTTTATACATTTTTATTAAGTATGATTTATTTCTCATTGCATTATTACTGATATGTATTAAGAATTCCAATAATTTGGAAAATGGTTTCTTATCCAGGTTAAATATTTTACTTACCTCTGTGTTCATAAAGCCTCTAAATATTTGTAAAATTAGCCAGTTCTCAGAATCTTGATTGTATTTGGACGTTACATTTTCAACAGTGTATATTTATACCATTTAAGAACTGATGCCAATAAATTAAGTTACTTCGTTGTTTCAATATTAGCGTTTTGTTGAAGTTGTGAGTTTCTAAGCAATCATTTGTATATGCAATTGGAAACAGAAAATATTAAGTCTTTAATGCAATGATTAGAATATGTGAACTTTTGGAAAGAAGAGATTATGTTATTTAAATAGGGAATTTGAGAAGTCGGTGTAATACCATTTACCCCAAAATTTTTAATAACCAGATAAAACTATTAGGCGCTATTTGTTTACGATCAGTTGTGATATATTTATTATTTACTAATAATATTTCTTAATGTGTTTGTATCCATTTTGAATCATAAAATGAATTTATCCACATAGCTATAACTTTTGCAATTGTTGAAGTAGCATACAATATAATATAAGGGAATCCTATTCCACCGTTATCCCAATTTTTTCTGTGCCAATCAAAGGAATCTCTAGATTTATTAGGATGCCAAACAATTTAAGTAAACTACTATTTATCTTCTACATCAGTTTTTTGGTGTACATAGTACTAAGATTGTAAGACAAACAATATTTTAGACAGAATTACCATCTTAATAAGCACCAATCATTCTTCCATGGTAAAGTAGAATTTGTTCCAATTTGTGACTATTTTATCAACAACCTGTTGAAAGTTTGTATCATTTCTTTACTATTAGACATAATGGTTATACTAATTTCATTAGATTGCTATTCCAGTTGAAGTTAGAATATTTTATGTATGGATTTTTTTTAATTAATGTACTTGTTTTATTATGATCAAATCTCAAGTTCAAGATTTCTTCAAACCGACTCATAGAACTAATTATATGCTCTAATGCATTTTCTATATTTCTTATTGTTCATAAAATATCATCAGTAAAGAGTTCAATCTTTAGTTTGAAATCTTCTTTTATTTTGATACAATTAATGATTTATACCATTAATCCCCCACCTGATCTCACTAACTTTTGCCTCCCCTCTGCTTAACAGTTATGCAACTATCTCTTGCTGTCTTTACTCTACAGTATCCAAGGCAGATGATATATTGTACTTTGTATATTTTGTATATAATGTATACTGCCTTTGTTATTTGAGCTAGAAATATATGCTACGATTGTATGTCAGTTTTTAAGTTATCTCTCTATGTATGTAGAAAATGTGATTACATTTAAATTTCATTTGTATGTGGAGGTTTTCTCCTGGGCCTCCACTGAAAATGGGCACTTTTTGGCCCAGTGGACCATCCCAATAAACAAATGCAAATAAATAAATAAATACCAATGTTCTTTTTGGAGCTAATACTATTAGCACAGGGTTCTATAGCTAATACAAAAAGTATAGGTGATAATGGACAGTCTTGTTTTGTGCCTTTTTGTAATTTAAAATAAATTAGAAAATAACCTATTTTAACATAAGTACAAGAGTTATTTTATAACTTAGAAATTAATGCAATTAGTTCAGGTGAGACATTATACAGTTTAAGTGTTTTAAAAAGGTAAAGCCAATTAACTGAGTCAAAAGCCTTATCCAAATCAAGACTAATGATAGAAAGTTATTTTTATTTTTATTTGCATAGTCTATTAACGTATGTGTTTTTATTATATTGTCCTGTACTTGTCTATTTAAAATAAATGCAGTTTGATCATTGTTAATTAGTTTAGATATAAGTAGAGTCATTCTGTTAGTTAAAATGGGCAAGAACATCTTATAGCCCACATTTAAAGTGAAATGGGTCTGTATGATGAAGCCTGTGCAGGATCCTTATCTTGGATGAAAATAGGTGATATAAGGGAATATTTCTATGATGGGGGGACTTCAGCAGTTGTTTTTATTTATCTATATAACTTGTCTATCATTTTAATTGCATCATCCAGGAGTATTCTATTTAGTTCTGGTATAGGACCATCTAAGCCCAACGCCTTATTATTTTTTAACTTTTTATTTGATCTTTTTATTTCTGTTAAAGTGAATGGTATATCAAGTTTTTTTATTTCTTCACTTATTTTATTATTTATATTTTTCCCTTAGAGAAGTTTCAACTATATCATCATGCTCTAGATTATTTGTATTATTATTTATATTTTCATAAAATATTTTAAAGCCCTCAAGAATACTTTTAATATCTGTTCTTATTTCGTTTTTATTATTTATATATGTTATAATTTCTTTAATATGATTTAATTTATTCATTTTCTTGATCTAAGAGCAAGCTTAAGCAAGCTTAATAAAGTTTGCTGAATATGCCTGAAGTTTAAGTTTTTCCAGGTTTATTGATACTTTATGGTTTAGAATTTCAACATATTTTGTATTTAAGCTTTTAAGGTCAGACTGACTGGTAATGTCATTTAGTTTTAAATCTAATGTTAATACATCTATTTTGGCCTGTAGTATATTCAATTCTTTATCCCAGTCTCTTGTTTTACTAATATACCAGCTTGTAACTTTTCCATTTAAGTAAGCCTTTAGTAAATCCCACAAGACAATGCCAGATACTTCACCATTCATGTTTATTTCTAGAAATTTTTTGATCTCTTTAATCCTTGAATACTTTTATTTTAATAATGTACACTGGTAATCTCCTGTAATGTATTAAATTGTCAGTTTTTTAAAATAATATTAAAGATTACAGCATTATGGTCCAATAATGGATATGAAACTATTAAAATGTGTCTGATATGTGATAACAGATTGTTTGAGACAAAAATGTTTATCAATATTTGTGTTCTATATCTATATGAATAATGGGCAAATTGAAGTGAGTTTGTTCTCCTTTGCTCATATATATCCTTTAAATTAATTAGATTTATGAAATTCATTAAGTGTTTGGCTGAAAATGTGATTCGCAGCTTTCTAGTTGCAGTGGAACCTTTGTCTGATAAACTACAATTAAAATCACTGGCTATTATGACTTTTCCTTTCCTGTAATAGGCAATAGTGTCTTAAGTATTTTTTTGCATCTTTAGCTTTATCCCCTGGACTCCAATAACAGTTCACCAATGTATATAGTTTTCTGTTCCACTGAATTATAACAATGCTTAACATACCATTTATATCAACATGGGTATCAACATGGGTATCTGTTCTTTAGGCATTACTGGTGAGTTCTTCCATTAAATTACGGTGCCTCTTATTTCAGCTTGAAAGCCAGAACCTGCTAAAACCAAGTCATTCTTTAATGAAAGTTTATTTACATCTTTAGTAAGTAAATGCATTTCCTGCAGTAATACTAGCTGAGCTTGATGTAATTGCAATATTTGAACAGGCTCTCCCTCTTTACTGGATTATTCAATCCACTAATATTAATAGAAATGCATTTAAATCAGATATTTATATAAGAGAGAGAAAAAAAACAGGTATAATAAAGTCACATTTATGTATAGTAGTTATCATATACTTTATATATAACAATATGAAATCATCAGCTATGGACAAAACTTTGAAACAAATAAAAACGACCTAATGATATCACCCCAAAATTTTCTATGATGGAACAGACGAAAAGTCACCTCTCTAATGCCCTTAATTGGCCAGGATTAAATGATATGTTTTCCCTGGCTAGCTTTTTGAAATTAAGGGCATTAGAGAGGTGACTTTTCTTTTTCTTTTTGTAGTACACACAGGCTGATACATCTTGTATCTTATTTGTTATATACAGCTTGACATATTTTGTATATATTTTTATGTTTTCTATGTACATGCTGGCAGGTATATAACTGTATTTTTGTTCTTATATATACACTTTGTATATATATATATATATATATATATATATATATATATATATATTTATCATTTTTAGAGTAGGACTGTTTCTGATTATAGATTTTCTACTGTGTCTCATTGAATGTGATGTTTTTTATATTTTTTATTTATATTGATTTTATAGTGAGGCTGAGGAGCATCTTGCATACTCTGCTAAACTTTGGTAATTTATAAATCCACAAAGCGAGGTCCTTGTCGGCAGCAAAACCAAACACAAAATAAGATGAAAAAACCTTAACGCGTTTATTTTAAAACCAAGACGTTTTCGCCACGGCAATCCGTAGCCTCTTCAGAGATAAAGTGAACAATTCAAACACACACGCCATTAAAAACAGCACAAAAAGGAAATGACATCTTCAAATTTCCTCAGAGCAGCAATCACCTTTTAAAAAGGCAGTAATCACACGCAATATAAAGCTACAGTTCACAATATTAGTTAATACAATAGCTAGTGTACAAGCCTTATATAACACATGTATAGAATAAACTTTAAAAGATACTAATAAATAAAAATTAACATAAAAAATAATAAATTATAAATTAATGAGTCTCACATTTAATAGGGCCAACTATACTACCGGGAATACCTGCAGTGTGTATATGTATAAATACCTTTGCAGGAGGGTTAAATTACCTGTTATACAACATAATACTGTCATTAAAAAAACAAAATGACAAAGTATTGAACCAATAATTAACAGGTCACTTCTATAGAGTATAAAAGGACTTTCTTACTATGTCCCCCTATCTCTAATAATAGATGTTTTAACTTCTAATAAATCAATGTGCTCCTGTACCACTAAAAACTAAAGGGTCTACCCTATTATTTACCCTATGTCTACAAGACACTGACAGTAGGTTAAATATAAATTACCTAAAGTAACTTTTTAGCTTTAAGACAGGGGCTATGTTACAGTTGCTGTTCAAGCCTGGATCCCTAAATGCGTCAAGGCGTAACTGCCATTCTAGCTCCCTGTTTTCTAAAATCAATGAGAAGGGACCTCCCCTAGTCCTTAATGGTACATGGTCAATGGCCATAAATTGGAAACTGTGACCAGGGTTTAAACCTATATGTTTTGCCAGTGCATTGTCGCACTTGTTGTTTTTAATGGCGTAAAGATGTTCATACATACGGTCCCTTACACGGCGATCCGTTTTACCGATGTAAAACGCCTGGCAGCAATTACACATGGCGATGTAAATAATAGATTTACTCTCACAGTTTAAAGTGAAACGTATGTGGTACTTCCTATCCCTGATCATAAATGTCTCACCTACTCTAACCTCATTACAATATTTACAAAAGCCACATTTAAACATGCCTTTTTTCTTGTAAAATGAGCTTAGGGGTACCTCCCTCTGAAGGAGTTCTTTAAGATTGTTTGATCTCTTGAATATAAATCTTGGTTTACTACCTAATTTTTCAACCAAGCAAGAGTTAGAGGATATAAGGTGCCAGTTTTTACGTATAATAGACAAGATCCCCTTAGAGTTTTTGCTGAATGTAGTAATAAAACTCAATGAGTAATCAACTTGTTCACACAGAGGTATAACTGTCCCTACCTCACTACTGTATAGATCACTTCGTATTGATGTTCCGTTAACAATCGAGTCACTATTTGTGGGATTCCTTTGGTATAATAATGGCTTATAGAAGCCACTAATCCTTTTTCTAGTGACCTCCCCAATCAAATCACATAACAATTGATCGGGGTACCCCCGGTTGCTAAACATTTCTCTTAACAGTTCACATTCATTGTCAAAATCAACAATAGTGCTACACATTCTTCCAGCCCTCACCAGTTGTCCTTTAACAATAGATCTTTTTTGTTGATATGGGTGAAAGCTGGAGAAATGTAAAAATGCATTACAGTATGTAGATTTTCTGAACACTGTTGACGTTAGTCGTTGACCTACAAGGTCCTTTTCTAACTTAACGTCAAGATAATCAATAACACTAGTTGAAAATTTTGATGTGAACTTTAAAAATTCAGTAGTTGAATTAATGGTGTCAACAAAACCTGTGGCCTCTAGTTCAGAGCCCCTGAACAGAATAAAAATATCGTCCAGGAATCGGGTGTAATGGATAACAGGCCCCATTAAGCCAGGGATCTTCCTTAAAATATTGGCTTCCCAATATCCCATGATGTAATTCACTACCCCTCCCCCACATGTGGAGCCCATCGCAACACCACATTTTTGAAGAAAGAAATCACCATTAAAGATGAAGTAATTAGATGTTAAAACAATATCCAAAAGTTCCGTTACAAGGTCAACTTCCAACTTAGAGGCCCCAAAACCTTGGAGCATAGACCCTGTCCACTCCACCGCTTCCTGATGTGGAATAGAGGTGTACAGGTCTATAACATCAATGGTTAAAAAGTTGTTATCATCATCATATAGGATGCCATTGATGTTATCAAGGAAGGACCAGGAATCTTTACATATACTAGTGATCCCCTTCATGTATTTGTCTAGTATGTTTGTGATAAGTTTTGAACAGGGATATATGATCGAGGACCTACCATCGATCAGTGCTCTCATAGGGGGGTTATTAATACTTTTGTGGATTTTAGGGATCCCGAACATGACAGGAATTTTCGGACAATTTATATCGATGTAATTATACAAATTAATGTCTATTTTTCCTGCCAAGAACAGGTCCCTAAAATAACCCCTAATCCTTCGAATACTACCATTGACCTCACTTCTGGATGATCTCACATACGCATCAGTGTCCAATACCATGGCCATCTTCTCATTATATGTTATATTGTCAAATAAGACAAGCCCACCGCCCTTGTCAGGTTTTAGTAACCGTACAGGTAAACGACATATCTCCTCAAGAAGTAGCAGTTGTTCCTTAGAAATGTTGAAGTCCCCTGCACTGAACCTATTGTTACAATTAGCAGCAAGGAATCTAAAATCCGTTTCGCAGATGTTCTCAAATAATTCTAGTATATTATGTAGTGGAGGGTTAAACACACTAGGTAACCTCATATTAGGTAAACTGTCACCATTAGTGGTCAGATTGTCAGTTTCATTTTGTTGATTGAAAACAAGTTTTAAATTCATTTTCCTCACATATGATTTTAACTCTATAATTTCCTTAGAGATACTTCCAATATTGCTTGGAACAAAAGAATTGCCAAAAGCTAATAATTCTATTAGTTGCTCGTCAAGCAAAATTTCAGAAAAATTATAAATTTTAAAATCACCTTTCTTATTTGTAAGAATGACAGGGTATTCTAATGAAATGGGTGGGCGGGGTGGCTCATCTTGGCAAGATGGTATAATAACCAATTCAGTGAAAATAGGGTCACCAGTATTTGTGACTGAGTTTAATTCTTCCTCTTGTTCATATAAGTTTTGTTTCTGCGTTGGCCTAAAAAATTTTTTTCATAATGCTGGTTACCTGATTTGTTACTAGTACCAGAACCCTGTTGGTAATTACTAGAGCTGCCATTGTTTCTAGCAAAACCTTTTATTCGGTTGCTCCGTCGTGGTCCTGTATTAGTGTAACCTTCATTGTTCTCTTCCATAATGTCATCCAAACCATCCCTGTCTCCCTCCACTTCTATACCTTGACTGTCACTGGTGTGGCCTGGACATGTAGTATTAGGCCCCTTTAATTTAGGATATGCAACATTTTTAGAATAAGCTTCCCTGTCCCTCACTAATTTTTTATTTTTGCCAGCTTTCAACTTCACCAATAAAGTATCAATGCTAGATAAAATCCGACCGTAGTCGAATTTATATCTGGCAAAGTCCAAATCCAGTTTGATATCATTGTCTAAGTTATTAATTTCACCCATCAACAAGTCAATGTGCAATACATAATGTTTAACAATGATTTCTAGAAGCTGAATTCCTTGCTGTTGAAAAAGAGATTCCAAATCATTAAAAAATGCTTGATCAACAATTAAAGCAGATGGCACAAAATTATTACGTAACCCTTTAGGGATTAGTTTCTCTGCAATACATTGTCTGAAGTATGCAGACTCCAATTGCAATTTTTTTAATTTAAGTAATTTAGAGTCAAATGATTTTAACTTGTCAGCTAAACATGTACTTCTGGTATTAAATACCTCAGTACTAATTGGCGTACCTTGCTGACCAAAAGAAAGATTAGCAGTGTCCAAAAGCCAACCTTCTAAATCCGGTAAACAGGAATTAGTCCCATCAGGTCCATTGTCCGTTCGTTGGGTAGATCTTTGATTCGTGACTGCTACAGTAAAGGGAACGGGGCGTCCTGTCCTTTCCTCCCCCTCTGTACTGGCACCAGTTAAAGGAAAGGGATTGTCCGGACTGTCATCTCGTCCCAAATTTGTGCTAATAGATGAATTAGCTCGTTGCGGCTGGGCCGCTGGTATCCAGTCATCGAGACTAACTTGACTAACACCGATTGTGTTAGGGACCCCGGAAGCACCAGCCCTAGGCGTCCGGAAAGTTGCCTGAATGTCGTCCATCCTAGCGTTTAGTTGGTCCAGTCTAGCAGATAAGCCGGCCAACACACCGGCTAAATCTGCACCGTTACTATCAATGCCGCTCGCCATCCAAGTGCTTGGTTCAAACCGCTAGACAAACAGGAATCCTCGCCCCAAGAAAGACCACAAACCACTGAATTTTCCCTGAATTGGTTATTATACCATCTTGCCAAGATGAGCCACCCCGCCCACCCATTTCATTAGAATACCCTGTCATTCTTACAAATAAGAAAGGTGATTTTAAAATTTATAATTTTTCTGAAATTTTGCTTGACGAGCAACTAATAGAATTATTAGCTTTTGGCAATTCTTTTGTTCCAAGCAATATTGGAAGTATCTCTAAGGAAATTATAGAGTTAAAATCATATGTGAGGAAAATGAATTTAAAACTTGTTTTCAATCAACAAAATGAAACTGACAATCTGACCACTAATGGTGACAGTTTACCTAATATGAGGTTACCTAGTGTGTTTAACCCTCCACTACATAATATACTAGAATTATTTGAGAACATCTGCGAAATGGATTTTAGATTCCTTGCTGCTAATTGTAACAATAGGTTCAGTGCAGGGGACTTCAACATTTCTAAGGAACAACTGCTACTTCTTGAGGAGATATGTCGTTTACCTGTACGGTTACTAAAACCTGACAAGGGCGATGGGCTTGTCTTATTTGACAATATAACATATAATGAGAAGATGGCCATGGTATTGGACACTGATGCGTATGTGAGATCATCCAGAAGTGAGGTCAATGGTAGTATTCGAAGGATTAGGGGTTATTTTAGGGACCTGTTCTTGGCAGGAAAAATAGACATTAATTTGTATAATTACATCGATATAAATTGTCCGAAAATTCCTGTCATGTTCGGGATCCCTAAAATCCACAAAAGTATTAATAACCCCCCTATGAGAGCACTGATCGATGGTAGGTCCTCGATCATATATCCCTGTTCAAAACTTATCACAAACATACTAGACAAATACATGAAGGGGATCACTAGTATATGTAAAGATTCCTGGTCCTTCCTTGATAACATCAATGGCATCCTATATGATGATGATAACAACTTTTTAACCATTGATGTTATAGACCTGTACACCTCTATTCCACATCAGGAAGTGGTGGAGTGGACAGGGTCTATGCTCCAAGGTTTTGGGGCCTCTAAGTTGGAAGTTGACCTTGTAACGGAACTTTTGGATATTGTTTTAACATCTAATTACTTCATCTTTAATGGTGATTTCTTTCTTCAAAAATGTGGTGTTGCGATGGGCTCCCCATGTGGGGGAGGGGTAGCGAATTACGTCATGGGATATTGGGAAGCCAATATTTTAAGGAAGATCCCTGGCTTAATGGGGCCTGTTATCCATTACACCCGATTCCTGGACGATATTTTTATTCTGTTCAGGGGCTCTGAACTAGAGGCCGCAGGTTTTGTTGACACCATTAATTCAACTACTGAATTTTTAAAGTTCACATCAAAATTTTCAACTAGTGTTATTGATTATCTTGACGTTAAGTTAGAAAAGGACCTTGTAGGTCAACGACTAACGTCAACAGTGTTCAGAAAATCTACATATTGTAATGCATTTTTACACTTCTCCAGCTTTCACCCATATCAACAAAAAAGATCTATTGTTAAAGGACAACTGGTGAGGGCTGGAAGAATGTGTAGCACTATTGTTGATTTTGACAACGAATGTGAACTGTTAAGAGAAATGTTTAGCAACCGGGGGTACCCCGATCAATTGTTACGTGATTTGATTGGGGAGGTCACTAGAAAAAGGATTAGTGGCTTCTATAAGCCATTATTATACCAAAGGAATTCCACAAATAGTGACTCGATTGTTAACGGAACATCAATACGAAGTGATCTATACAGTAGTGAGGTAGGGACAGTTATACCTCTGTGTGAACAAGTTGATTACTCGTTGAGTTTTATTACTACATTCAGCAAAAACTCTAAGGGGATCTTGTCTATTATACGTAAAAACTGGCACCTTATATCCTCAAACTCTTGCTTGGTTGAAAAATTAGGTAGTAAACCAAGATTTATATTCAAGAGATCAAACAATCTTAAAGAACTCCTTCAGAGGGAGGTACCCCTAAGCTCATTTTACAAGAAAAAAGGCATGTTTAAATGTGGCTTTTGTAAATATTGTAATGAGGTTAGAGTAGGTGAGACATTTATGATCAGGGATAGGAAGTACCACATACGTTTCACTTTAAACTGTGAGAGTAAATCTATTATTTACATCGCCATGTGTAATTGCTGCCAGGCGTTTTACATCGGTAAAACGGATCGCCGTGTAAGGGACCGTATGTATGAACATCTTTACGCCATTAAAAACAACAAGTGCGACAATGAACTGGCAAAACATATAGGTTTAAACCCTGGTCACAGTTTCCAATTTATGGCCATTGACCATGTACCATTAAGGACTAGGGGAGGTCCCTTCTCATTGATTTTAGAAAACAGGGAGCTAGAATGGCAGTTACGCCTTGACGCATTTAGGGATCCAGGCTTGAACAGCAACTGTAACATAGCCCCTGTCTTAAAGCTAAAAAGTTACTTTAGGTAATTTATATTTAACCTACTGTCAGTGTCTTGTAGACATAGGGTAAATAATAGGGTAGACCCTTTAGTTTTTAGTGGGCGTACAGGAGCACATTGATTTATTAGAAGTTAAAACATCTATTATTAGAGATAGGGGGACATAGTAAGAAAGTCCTTTTATACTCTATAGAAGTGACTTGTTAATTATTGGTTCAATACTTTGTCATTTTGTTTTTTTAATGACAGTATTATGTTGTATAACAGGTAATTTAACCCTCCTGCAAAGGTATTTATACATATACACACTGCAGGTATTCCCGGTAGTATAGTTGGCCCTATTAAATGTGAGACTCATTAATTTATAATTTATTATTTTTTATGTTAATTTTTATTTATTAGTATCTTTTAAAGTTTATTCTATACATGTGTTATATAAGGCTTGTACACTAGCTATTGTATTAACTAATATTGTGAACTGTAGCTTTATATTGTGTGTGATTACTGCCTTTTTAAAAGGTGATTGCTGCTCTGAGGAAATTTGAAGATGTCATTTCCTTTTTGTGCTGTTTTTAATGGAGTGTGTGTTTGAATTGTTCACTTTATCTCTGAAGAGGCTACGGATTGCCGTGGCGAAAACGTCTTGGTTTTAAAATAAATGCGTTAAGGTTTTTTCATCTTATTTTGTGTTTGGTTTTGCTGCCGACAAGGACCTCGCTTTGTGGATTTATTGGTTTTTTTGCTTTTTTGTGTGGTTTGTAAACTTTGGTAATTTATTTGAAGTGCTTTTTAAGTCAATTGAATAATGGTTGTCAACTGAATGTAATGGGATATGTATGCTTCCTGTTTCTGTTGTTATTACTACCTTGAAAAAGTCTCTGACCTGACAGGGATGAAAGTGCTTGGTTGTTGCATTAATTAAAGTGTTTCCGGTCTTACTCAGTGTCTTTAGAGTTTTTTTTAAATGACTGTGTACCTCCTGCTGGCTTCTGGATTCGGTGTCGTTCTGATTTTCTGCTTGGTTTATCTAACTGAATATCTCTACAATCATCTTTCCCTGCACCTCACATTTTCTCCCTGGTTTACTATACAGAGGAAGCCATTTATTACTTTCATTTTTTTAATTTATAGGTCAGATGATTTTCTATTTTTCTATTTTATTTACTGTATGTACAGTTGTTCATAGGATAAGTTCATAAATTAGTACTAGGTTAACTGTTCTTGTGAGCCTTCCAAACACAGCCAATTTCCCCATGTGAGAATCAAAGCCTGCACCTTGTGCCTATAAGATGAACACATTTACCACTATGCCAATCTCCCACCCTTGTAGACCTGTTTATGTTTGTTAACTATTTACATATTTACTTATTCTGATCTCTATTTCTATACTATGTCTTGTACTACTACTAAGTTTTATATTTTAGCTATAATCCTAGTATAGAATATCATATAACAGTCTTTCAGCTTTTCCCAGTTAGGGGTCGCCACAGCAGATCACCAGTCTGCTATTGATTGGCAGTGGATTTTTATAGTGTTGAGTAATGAGCCTGGCATCCAACCTTCACTGAAGGCACACACAGATGCACACGCACCTACCTGCCTGTCTTTAGAGTTCACTTAACCATAGGGAGGACATGCAGACTCTGCACAGAAGGCACTCCAGCTGAAAATCAAACCAGAAGATCCCTTGCTGTTGGGTGACAACGCTAACCGCTGCACCACCGCGGCCACACTAGAGTATCATATAATAGAACATTTATATTTACACTTATATATTTGGTACTCTTTAATCTATTATTACTGTTAGAATCTGTCCTATTTCTTCCTTAAATGTTATGTCTAGTAGTATCTGAACAAACATCTGAAAAATCTTCTATTTTAAGATTTGAAACTTTCCTTAATAAATTGTTCTGAGATATTAAGTTTTGCTATCATTAAAAGAGACCATAACAGAGAAACACAATCCTATTTTTTATCAGAAGTGTCATTCTGTACTCTAGTATATAAGTTGTTTTTTGGTATACTGCAAGCATTCAGAAGTAATTAATAACTGACACTGGTTTTGAATGCAATTCACTGAATTTTGGTTATTATCTAATTGTATTCCTTGACATCTTAGCATATGATTTAAAATATTATGATTATTTACTTTTAGACAGGACACATCTTCCATGGTAGTGGTACTGCGGTAGCATTGTTGCCTCACAGCAAGACATTGTCGCGTTCGATTCCCAGCTAGAGCGTCTTCTGTGTGGAGGCATGTGTGAATGGGCGTGACTTCGTTGAAGGTTGTGCATCAGGGCTGGTAACTCAGCACGTAAAAATCCACTACCAAACATTAGCGGACCGGAGTTCCACTGTGGCGACCCCTAACCGGGATAAGCCGAAAGACACACACACATTTACTTTTAGACAGGAAGAAGTAACCTGGACAACTCTTAGAATTTTCAGAACTCCAGAAGCATTACAAAAGTGCTCATGACTCTGCTTAAGCTGCTTCAGGCTGGTCCTCATGACAAGGGCTTGCAAATGAACAGTTTATCAGCTACAAGCCAGACAAAAATGTTCACGAGTGAATTCAAGCCACCTCTGCATTATACATCAATCCCTCAAACTCTTCCAAACCACTAATAAAAAAAAAAAAAAAACATTTCACAGTATGTTAACCACTAAAAGTTGTATTTAAAGAAATAAAATGTAATGATTCAGTAAGCACTATTTGGATGAGATGTTTAATATAAAGAAGACTGTCATTTTTTAAAGGAGACATAGCATATAAACTTGCTTTAAAAGTATACCGTTACATGCAATCCAGGTTTATCTTGTAAAAGTGTGAATGTTACTCTAATTATTTCATATCATTCCAATAGCAATGTTTTATATATGGAAAAACCTATATTTTTTATACTTTGTTTATAACATAGCATCTCTTTCCTGGGTGCTATTGCATGTCAAGTATATTATCAGTAACACACTACTGGACCATTTTAAGAACCCAGAATGTGACTTAACATAACTCTTTAGTGTTATTTGTTGCATCATGTATTATATATAATAATACATTTCTCAGCTATGCCAGGATATCAGAAAGTGTGCCACCTAACATAAGTTTAATCATAATAATTATTAACTTTTAATAAAATGAATAGTTTAACTTTTTCAACTCTAAATGAAAATAAGTGGCTTTAATTTTATAACTAGCTAAAATAATCCAACTTTAACATTTTAAAAATGGAACTAGTAACCATTTGAAGTAGGGAAATAAATAAATAAATGATTTACCATGTAAAAAGTAATACGCAGCACCCGTTCATAAGTATGTAAGCACATATTTAAATTAATAAGAATTAATAACCATTAAATATATTGATTTTCATTTGTCCTTTAGTTTTTACTGTTTTATTTTCTTTTCTTTTGTTAACCAGTCATCTCTTGTTGCATTTCTCTTCAAAGAAGTTGGCAGATTCCAGTCCATTTCTTCTATTTTATCTAGGATATTATTTTTCTGTATAAAGTCCATTGCATTTTCCAAGGTGTTAAAAGTCTTCTTTTGTTCTGGAAGGTTAATCCTTATTTTATCTGGAAACAAGATTTGTGCTTTAATATTGTTTTTCTTTAAGCTTTTAACAAATGACACAAATGCATTTCTCTTTGACATCACTAATATTGACTAGTCATAATCAAATCTTACAGTATTCTCTTTAAGTTTAACTGTATAATTAGTCCATGCAGCCTTTAAGACTAAATCGTTATCTTGGCTTGAGAAAAATCTTGCAATCACTGACTTTGATGAAGGTGTTTTTTAAAGATGAGTTGGAAAGTGATCTATGTTCACTTTTGATACCAAAGGAAAAAGTTTCAGGCAGGTTCAAAGTTTTAGGCAGGCAGGTATCAAGGAATTGAATCATACTGTCTCTGTCTTCTATTTCAGGAATCCCACAAATCCTGATGTTATTCCTTACAGATCTGTTCTTTAAGTCTTCTATTTTATTCCAGAATAAGTTGTTTTTTTTCATAAGGAAGTCAGTGTTATTCTTATTTTCAAGTAATCTTCCATCAAAATCAGACATTGCCTATTCTATACTTGTGATTTATGATGATTGTTGTTTAAGAGATTCACTCAGCATTTCAACTAGATTTTCACACACCTCTTTAAAATTGCCCATATTGCTTTCAAATGTATCTATTTTTACAGATAATTCATTGATGTTACTTAGTACAGCCTGTATGTCTTTTTTCATAGTACTGTCCTATACACTGGGCTCATTCTGAGACAATTAATTCTTGGAAAAGGCAATTAAAAGAGTTTCAAACTTGTTATTGTTTTTAGTAAATCTTTCACCAGATGTTCAACTATAAATCTATCAAGTTTTGAAATGTTCTCTTTGAGTTTTTTAGAAAAATTCTGAAATAGATGTTAATATGAAGCAGAGCTAAAAAAAATCCTGTTAACTGCTCACCATCTTGGCCAAACACCCCTGAACCTTTTTTTCCAGTACCTTCCAAACTGTAACCTAAATCTCACTAATCAGCTGCTTAGCCATTTTCAAAAAGCTAAATTTGTGATCAAAGATAGGAGTTTAGCAGAGATATACCAATCATATGGAATACCACTAAATCTCTTTTAACAAGTTTATTTGAATAAATTCAAAATAGCTAAGGTTTCCATTAGATAAGATCTACAATTCTATATTCATATTTGTTTGATAAAAGGAATATAAGACTAGTTTTTCTAATCTTTACATGCATTCAACATTCTGTCTTCCCTCCATCCCGATCGCCTCCCTAATATTTTATTGACCTGCCCATGCCCTCTTGTTGAACTCCATGGATTTGCATTCTCTTTGCATCGTCCACTCTATTAGGTCATTCCATAAATCCATAACCTTACTTGTGAAGGAATACTTTTGCAGATCCAGGAAATAGCTGGTCACTATAATTTGTTTCCTATGTTACCATCTACTCCTGAGTCATTCCTGGTTAGGACAACCACTTCATGCCAGCCTGACATGTTCTTGTCAACTCATATCATATTCCATACTTTCTGGTCTCTGGTGAGAATAGAGGTGTAGCTTCCATAACCACCAGTCATAGCATTTGCTTTCCCTCTATTGCACTCATCTTTTGCTTTCTTTTGGAATCCTCCCAGCTGCTTAATTTCCTTCTACATGTACGGCTCCCTGGAAATTGTACACATTACTAAGCATGTGGCTGCCGGGGCCTGGTAGAGTGGCAGCATTAACTTTGCTTCAGGATCCTTTCACTTCCTTCTCACTCTTCTCCTAGTGGTAAAGATCTGGTATGATCAACACCTCCAGGTCTGTGGTAATCAGTTCCACTCTTCTCCCAGCTAATGCTTCACACCAAGTTTAAGTCCCCTCTGTTCCTTAACTCCTTGTGTCATTAACTCCAACAAGACACCATCTGGCTCTGTCTTCCCTTCATAATACATCACTGATGTCGATACATGTCTGACTACTTTGGCCTTCTTTTCTTCATTCTGTCTGTCATGACTGTATTTCCTACTTTTCTCTTCTCCTTATTTTGTGCAACACCACTTGAATAACGTGAATGTACTCCTTTGATAATATGTGCACCTGTCTCCTTTTTCTCAGATTTACGATTATCCGTCTGAAATACAACAGATCAAACAATAAAAAGCCACTTTCAGCGAACACTATACCAAGTTTTATTTTATTTTATTTTTTTTATTCAGGGAGACAGGCTCACCTGTACCATTATGTCATGGGAGACCTCACCATCCTGTCTTTTGTATACCATCTCTATGGTTGCACAACAGTGATGAAAGAAATTAACATTCACTGAAAGAGGCTTACAATAATTCCTTTGCACTGTTGTCAGTTTATTTATTTATTTAACATTTGTTAACCAAGAAAGTCTTACTTGGAACGAATCCAATTTTCAGTGGAGGCCCAGGGAGAAACACTTCAGGCACATGTCTTTGTAATATGGGAGAAAACTGAAGCACCCTGCATCAGTGCACCATCCAATAACATTCAAAACCTCTTCACTTTCCCTTGTTCTATATTTATGGCCTGCTTACCTTTCACCCATGTTATCCTGTCTACTTTTTCCTGCTGCCTTCACTCTGTTCTCACTTTGTTGTTTTCCACTTCATTAGGAAGTCTGCTACATTCTATAACTCACATATTGTCCCCTATAGCTCCGCAATTATCCTGTAGGACAACATCCTCTCACATTCCAAAGTTCCCTATCAAAACATCTGCTCTACCTGCTAAATATAATATCCATCCTTCCTTCTTTGCTTTTTTTGCCCATCCTGTTACATTTCTTTAAAGTTGCCCATTCTGTTCTGAGTTACTAAGCAAATTCCAAACAACTGAGAACTCAACTCTTATTTTTAACAACAGAATAACAAGCAATTATAATTCAGTTTACCTTACCCACAGACAATGACCCTTCTTTGGAAATTTCTAACAGTTAATATCATTGCATGGTACCAACTACACCCCCAACACACACACACACGCATACATGTATTCAGTTTCTTCCTCATCTCAGCTAAACTTAATAGTAAATGAGGTAGCATAACTAACTAAACAGAACTAGTTTTATACTTAAAAGACTGTGCTTTCTATCATTATGCACTGTTCCTTCAAGGCATGTGACTTCTCAGGTCACTGTCAAACTAGCCTGGGGATTTAATAAAATCCATGTAGGAATAGTGGAAGACCTACACAGAAGGTGCCATGGCTGTGTATGTGGATCCCCTTTGGCAGGGTGCCTCCCATATTAATGAAAGCACATTACTGAGGGACAGCCACATAACACAGTTAGTGAATCAGTGTAGGAAGTGTGTTACTGTGTCTGGAGATGAGTAACACACTCCCTGCACTGCTAAAGTGCCGGATATCAATGTATGCATATGTCATAAAAGTTTTTTTATTTATTTATTTTTTCCTGTTCGCATAGTGCAGCGTGGCATGCAGCAATGGACATGTGCCAAACAAAATAGAAACTGGATACATTTAATTATTTAGGAAAGGTCAAGTTTAAGCATAGCTAAGCAGGTTTGCACAGCATAGCACTGCTTAAACATAGTGGAGAGACATATGTAAAAGTATAACAGCATTTCCCATGGCCATATAGCCAAATGGTTAGAGTAACAGCCTTATGTGCAGTAAGTGCAGGGTTCAAATACATGCACAAGTTATTTTGTAAATACACAGTATGAGACATCTTTTAAATCCCGATTAATTTATTTTGATTACACAGACAGGTTATTAAATTTAGTCTGCAAATACACATTTATGAGAAGTAGTATTACACCTTGATTAAATTTTGCATGAATACCCAGACAGGGTATGAAGCATTTATGTTGCAAATACACAATTATGAGAAGTATGTGTAAACCCTTGATGGAATAATGTAAGTATGCACAGACATGTTATTAAACATTGTAGTTTGTAATTACACAATTTTAAAAGGTATTATTAAATTCTGCTTTGCTGCACTTAGCTAAGCTCTGCTAAGCACAGCTAAGCCTTGCCAAGCACTGCTTAAAAAGACTGTTTTAGCTATTCTTAGCTGGTTTGTACATTGCTAAGCAGTGTGAAGCACTGCTAAGCAATGCCCATTTAAGCAGTGATCAGCTCAGCTAAGATGGTTTGCAGACCTCTAAGCACTGCACATTGCACAGGTGAGCAGGTGTGTCATCATTATGATGACCTGAAGCATCGTAAGGGGGAGCTCTTGGCCACTTGGGTCCAAGATGCTAGAGATGGGACTGTCCCACCATTTTGTAAGTATTTTTAGCATTGTTTTACCAAATTCTACTCTGAATATGTGAAAGATAGGTACGCATAATGATGTGTTCTCTCCCCACAGCTGCAGAGGAGAGAGCTCACAACCCAGAGGCCCATGCAGAATGCCTGGCCAGGTTGTGCCATGTGTGGTGAGTACAGATGTATTTTGAAATCTATAATCATATAAACAAGAAAGAGTAAATTAGTAACTGTCAGTAGGTATATTCTGTTTTGATTGTACTGCAATGAATGTGGTCATAGACCAGTACAGATATAACTGAGTAATGCCAGGTACAGTTCAATAAAGATGAAAGTATGAAACCTGATAATGTTAAGGAACTAAAGTTAGTACTGCATTAATAATGTTAAGGTAATAAAGTTCTACTGCATTAACAATGCTAAGGAAATAAAGTTTCTAGTGCATTAATTGTGGAATTATAGCTGTATTGCAACACCTGCATTATATGAACTGTTCATCATAAAAGACTCTAGACATATAATAATCACTCCATGAAGTCACCCCTAATAAAGCTGTGTTGTGCAATATGTGTGTATTTTGGGCTGTTGGTCATGAAATTGAGTTTGACAACTGTTGTGAAGTAAAAATAGGAATAATACCACTAAGTGACTGAAGGTTTGCTAATAAACAGTGTTTTGATAAACTGTAGATGTGGAGCTGTACTATAAGATATAATGAATAATGATATTTGTTCTTCACTAATATCTGTACCAATAATAGGAACGCCCAAGGTATATTGTGTATCTCAGGATTGTCTTGTGTTAACCATTGCATTTCAGCTATATGCATTCCTGCTCTTAGGTATGCTGCTGCAGGCAAGTATGAAATTGTAATAGCTGTAGACTGCAAATATACCACTTGCAACTATATATGAGTCAGGTAGCCAACCCAGCAATCCGATATGGTCTGTACACATCACACATATTCCCATCCACTAGGGGTTAATTTTCTACACCTGCATTCCATGTATTAATTTACAGTTCACCTACTATCTCTGTAATACATGAATCTCATGCATGTGTATTCAAGTGTCACTGCAGTCTTGTATAACACTCTACTTCCATTACCAGGTCAGATTTTGTTACCAGGTGAGCTCTAGGCACATATCAGTCAAACTATATTCAGCTGTGGCTCAGTAGCTCAGTTTGATAAATGCCACATGGGGTGTACATTTTGTCACACACAGACCGAGGTTCGAATCCAGGGACCACTACTACTAAATATTTATAGAAACAGTTATGTATTGTTAACAGATGTTCTTACCACAGGAATGATATGTAAATAAATGGTTGTAGGAGCTGTTTTATTGGGTTAATCATTTCTGTGTTCAGATGTAAAACTTCTCATGTTCATTTAGAGACAAATACAGGCTTCTAATTATTACTGTAAGCAGCGAGTTAGCTTTTGGTAGCTGTTCACTTTGATAGCCCATCATTGCTACCAGTTAAATAATATGCTCTCTATGTCTAGGATATCTAATGGCGTATTAGTTATTTCCCCTGGATTTTTGTTTTATGTCTTATGCTGAATGTCTGTTTCAACTATCTATTAACTGTGTCCTATGTTGAATATTCGATACATTCATGTTAACTGCTACTGCTTTTACTTATTGTATTTTATCGCCCATGTTACTCTGTACGTTCTGTACCTCTGTTTTTCCTGCTGTTTAAACCAAGCCTTGCTGTTGACCCTTGTTATTCTTAGCCCTCCCATTGACTACAGAAGATGTAAAGGATAAATATTAGGACTGTAGAGTATTATTGGCTAAGATATAAGGTTTTATTGCCAAACTTTGCTGTAGTGTAGTGTGTTCATAACTTTTGAATAACATATTAGAGTGTTTATGGCTAAGAGATAAGGTTTATTGTATACCTCTGTAGTAAAGTGTTAGTGACTACTGCAAGGGGTTCACTGCCAACCTTTACTTTGTTCACCTGACCTCCTACTACTGCTTACTTTTATTCTTTTGGCTACTACCCATCATTTCTCCCTCTCTCTGCTAATTGTTCACCTCTTATACTCCCTCTTACTACCTATCTCCCACCTCAGTACTATCACTATAACTTTCATTTCCACTACTTATATGCTCTTTCACCTATACACCCCCCCCCTCCTTTTCCTCTCACTCTTCATAGCTAAAGCGTTCTAACCTGGTGTTCTCTCTTCCTTTCTTGCAGTAAAGTGTTCCAGGCGCTCCCTCCCTGCCACAAAAACTAAAAGAAAAACCACCTTACAAACCTGAAGACACCCCTGAAGCTGACAGCTTACCAAGCCTCACATAAAAGCTTTTAGCCTAAAGCAAATGTACATGTATGTTGTTAATACCTATTTTTTTCTGAATGCCTAGAGTGATTGTGAACCCCCTCAGTGAAAGTTTCAGCAGCCTACTGCAGACTCCTAGCCACTATTCCTCCCCCAGTCTTTTTTCCCTAGGCCTATTCTTATTTTTGACTGGAAGGACCTCTTACTTACCTCTCCTAGTTGGTATTTTCCCTGATGTCCACTAGGTTGCACTATTCTACCAACTCAGTTTTTAACATGCAAATCCCAAAAGTCTCTACCTTTTTTACAGTGACTATCTTCAAATATTTTCCCCCTGCTAAACTCTTAGGCAATTTTCATTCTTACCACAATAACTAATACTTATATTTTAGATAAGATAACATCCTTTTTCCCTCTATTTTACTCTCATTACTTATTTATCTAGCCATAACTTTGAAAGACAGCTGATACTTTTTCCTGCTGTTCCTACCTTATTGCTCTTGCCCACTCTGTTCGCCCTGTGGGCTCACTCCGCTCCCCTACCCTACCCCCAAATTCCACCCACCCCTAGCACACCTAACCTTATACTTCCTTAGCCACACCTCTAACCCTCTTTTACCTATAGCTCACTTGATCTTGTTACATACTTACCTAATTAATACTAATTTACTTAAATTCCTAATTTACTCAAATTCCCAATTTATCTACCCTATTCTTTGGGTAGACACACCCTTATCTTTGTGCTTCCTTAATCACTACTCTCCATCTTTTAATATACCACACCTCCTACTATGGCTATCACTGTTTTACAAAGCTATCTTAACCTACTCCTCATGTCCACTGTCCTTACCACTCTTCTTCTATCCCACAGCCTCTCCTGCTATGAAGACCTAAGCCTTACTAAATTTCACCACCCCTTAAAACAAACAATCCCTCTATCTTCTCTAGTCTTGCAAAGCCATAGTAATATTACATCCTCATCATCCTACCTGAGACCACAGTTTCATAGACTAACCCATATTAAGCATTTCCAAACCAGGAAAACTGACCCTATCTTATGTAAACTCAGGAAACCTTCACAGAATCCACAGCAGCACCTATTACTACATGGGGACATTCATCCAAACCCAGGTTCCAGCATTTCCACTCATAATTCCCAATCTTACTACCCCTCCACATCACATACCCCCACAAAAACCTCTAACTCTCTTCTCATAGCTCACCTTAATATACGCAGCATAAATAATAAAATCACCGAGCTGCACACCCTGCTAGATTTACATTCCTTCGACATACTATGTATAACAGAAACCTGGCTCAAACCAGTTATTAAAGACAATGTTATTCTCCCACCTGGCTACAGCATCCTGAGACTAGACCGTCTTAATAAAAAGGCAATACTCTTCAAATCTGAATTACAGGTCACCTCACTAGATACTCCACCACCCTCACCTAGTAATGTTGAGATCTTAATATCCAAACTCCAAGTTAATGCAAACAAATCCATATACATTATTTGCTCATATATCCCCCAGGTAACAACATAAATACTCTTGAAAACACCCTTAGTTGGCTCTCCACATCCTTCCCACAAGAAACTATAATCATTGGGGATTTTAATATTGATTGGAAATGTTGTACATCTGCAAATCCAACTACTCATATCAATCTTTATGGCTTTCATCAAACCATCACCTACCCTACCAGAACCTATAAACCTAGCAACAAACAAACCACCTTAGACTGGATATTAATTAACAGTAGTCCCCAATTATACAAAATGGGATTACTACCTGATGATATTAGTGACCATTCCCTGACCTTTATATCTAGACAAAAAAAACTCAATTCCCAACCAAACTAACTTTAGAACCACACGTAACAAGAACAATCTTAATCTAGTTAACTTTCAAGCTGAGCTTAAAGCTTGCAACTGGTCACCCCTAAAATCCCTACCTCTTGATGAAGCAGTCTCTTACTTTAACAATAAATTCTTACAAATTCTGGAACACCATGCTCCCTCTCACACTGTTAGATTTAGGATCAAACCTGCTCCTTGGCTCACAAAGGAGACTAGACAAAAAATGAGACTGAGAAATCAAACCTGGTCCAAATGGAGGAAAACTAAAAACTCTACTGATCACCTAAATTTTAGACAGCTTAGAAATGCTGCAAAGAAATCAATATTCCTTGATAAAAGAAACTATTGCCTCAAATTCCAACAGACCCAACATCAAAACCCACAAAAATACTGGTCATGAATAAATAAATTGCTCCACCCTGGACACGCAAAAACACCCACCCCCTCTAATTTGACTCAAAACTCTTCTAGCCAGATTGCTGATATTTTTAACAATTTTTTCTCTAAAACAGTCCAATCTTTAGCTAATACCTTACCCCCCACACCACCTGTTACCACTACTGAGCCACCCCTCGCAACAACTTTACCGCACACTCTCTAGCCTGTCCCTACATCCTTCATACACACCCAACTCCTTAAACAAACATAGTACTCCATCAGCTCACCTTCTTCCAGCTGAATACCTGCAAATGGCAGCTGGAGTACTTGCCTACCCAATTGCTATACTAATAAACAGAACAATTACAGAATGTTCCATCCCATATCTATGGAAAGTCTCACACATTATACCCCTCCACAAGGGAGGTAACTCAAATGAACTCTCCAACTTCCGCCCCATAGCCCTACTTTCCCCACTAGCAAAAATTATGGAGAGATGTATTCACCGTCAAATACTTGATTATCTTCTCCAAAACCACCTACTAGTAGACTGCCAGCATGGCTTTAGGCCATTCCATAGTACAACTACAGCACTCCTATCCTTTTCAGACTGCATTAATAAAAACCGTAACAACTTACTGTCCTCAGCCCTCTTTATTGACCTCTCAAAGGCATTTGACATGGTGAATCATCAACTACTGTCAGATACACTTACATCTTTTTCTTTTGACACCCAGTCAAGTGGTTTAACTCCTACTTACAAAACAGACAGCAAGCAGTCCTCTGGGACAAGAAACTATCCACTCAGCTCCCTATCTCTCTTGGTGTCCCTCAAGGCTCCATTCTGGGACCTCTCCTATTTACCATTTTTATTAATGATCTGAAAACATCCATTCCACAGGCCATCTGCATTCAATACGCTGACGACTCAACATTAATATGTAGTGCCTCCTCACCTGCAGAGCTTCAAAGCAAGACCCAAACAGTATTTAAATTAGTACAAAAATGGTTCCATCAATGCTGTCTCATCCTTAACCCCAAACAAACAAAACTATTATTAATAACTCCCACCCTAAAGTCCACCACTATTAACTTTACAATCACATCCAACAATGGTACTAAAATAGCTCCCGACATAACTACCAAATTTCTAGGTGTAACTATTGATAATAATCTTAACTTTGACACACATATTAACCTATTAAATCAGTTAATAAAAAACTTGGTTCCCTTTATAGACTTAAACCCTTTCTCACAGCTTCAACTAGGTCTACTATTGCCCAAACTCATCTACTTTCCACCCTTCTCTATGCCTCCTCAATTTATACAAACCTCTCCAAAAGCAATATCAATAAACTGGCAACATCTTATAATAACATAGCCAGATTTGCCACTGGATCCCCATTTAGAACCCATCACTGCCAGAATCTCAAATTACTAGGTTGGCTGGAATTGCAAAGTCAGCTTCTTATACAGCAACTTACAATTATTCATAAAACTCTGCATCATCCCACACATACTCCCATACTCTGTAAGCTTATTAGCCCATACAAAAACCTAACAACCCTACAATCTGACAATAGAATACTAGTATCTACCTTAAAAGCCAACAAGTCTGGGGACTGCCTGTTCACTAACTCTGTTGGTAACATTTGGAACAAGCTTCCAACTGAACTAACATCCCTTTCATCCACTCCACTGTTTAAAAAGCAACTAAGAATCCTCCTAAACTCACAATGGTTATGCCCTTGCACTAATCCTGACTGACCGTATTCACCTCATTCATGACCACCTCTGTTGGCTATTATACCTCTCGCTGTTGCTTTATTTTTTTCTCTCTGTTAATCTACTAAAGAAATACACTTCCTATGGTACCAGTAGGCTGACATGTGTATATACATATATATATATATATATATATATATATATATATATATATATATATATATATATATATAAAACACCCTAAACAGTTTTTTTGTATCTGTTTTGTATAACTATCAATGACTTGTATATTGCTTAGCATGTAATCACTTTGTAATTTTTTAATAATGTCTTGGAGCTTTTCTCCCCGGGCCTCCGCTGAAAATGGACATATATCCAGTCGGACTATTCTGGTCAACAAATGTAAAATAAAAATAATAAAAATAATAATGTACCAGTGTGTTAACAGCATTGGTCAGCAAGGTGATAAGACATCAGTAAATAAAGTCAAGCACAATAGTCATAAAAGTGAATAAAAGAAATAAAGCTGTTTAATCTTGGTACAGCTGTATGCCTGGTGTGTCAGTGAATGTCTGCTGATAGTCTAATCCCATGCCTGCCAAGGATGGCATGATGAGTAAACTCTCTGGACTGTGCACAACACATGTTTCTCAAGTGTTACACTGTTACGGACTATGATCTCTGTTGCCAAATCCTTTGAACACAGATTTATCATCCACTTGATTTATGTCAATAGCAGAGTCACACTACATTAGCCCACAGTGCACCTTGGTAGTCATATATGTCCCCCTGACATGTAATACTCCCTTGTAGTTGTGTACCTGTAGGTGTTACAGCTTGGCCCATACTGTCCCTTGTGGATAGCTTGACAGGTATGTAGGTGCTACAGAAGCTATACGGCACTTGTATACATAAAGTAAGGGCAGACCTTGTACAGTATATAAGAGTACTGTTGCAAACAAGATAGCCTATACCAGTAGCAATGGTATGTGTTTCTCTCTCCCACACCCCTTATCTGCATCATAATTTATTATTGTTATACATTGTGTATGATTTAATTTTAACATGTGTTATTCTCAAAGCATTATGTTGGGCCTTGTGTTTTATTATTGTTATGTATTACAATGCTTGCATACTAACATACCTTGTTGAATTACCTATGTTGTTGGCCTTATGCCGTAACTGTTACTGGCATGCTGTTACTATACTGAATGTTATCTCACTTATTGTTGTGTTCCATATGCTATGCAAAGTGATGTTACTGGGTTAATTGTAACATTATGGCATGCTGTTATAACTAACTAAATGTTCTGTTCATTACTAACCTATACACTTTGAAATACCTCAATACCATAGCTCGACTGGGTAGACCGCTTCCTGGCAATCCACCTACCCTACCTCAGCTGGCCATGGCACCAGGTCTCAACATGTCTGGGACCCAACCTGGTGCTGCCCCTCTGCAGGTCCTGCACCTCATATGGGTTGAACTGCCTCAGGGGACAGGGACTGTCCCCCACTGTGAGTGGGCATGGAGAGGGAGTTGTCACCCAGCAACAGCTACCAGGGATAGCACATAGGATCATGCACCGAGGCTATGAAGATCACCTGCACCAAATTGAGGGCAGACTGGCCAACCTGGAGGGGCAAGGGTGGCCCCAGTGTCCAGCCCCCAGCACAGCCACCTTTGGGGAAATGAAGGAGCAGTGTTGACTGCCCATGGGTGGAATGCTCTTACTGCTGCTGTCTGGGGGCACATGGCTCTCTGATTCCACAACACCCTCCTCATCCAAGGTGCTTACCCGCTCATGTGTCATGCACCTCCCCTATATGCTGTCTTGTCTGTTTGCAAATGCAACCTCTCCTACCCAACTTACCTCCCCACACGTACCTATATCCCTTCCCCAACATCCCACTTTCTCCTTAAAAAAATGGGCATCTGTCCCACAAAAAATATCGCCCCATACATAGCTCTCCATTTCACACCTACATTCACTGGATACACTTTATTCATTGCATGAATCAATCAACACATTTATGTTGCCCTCAGATGCTCCAGATTCCAAGTTGTTGCAACCTGTACAGCTGTTGCTGTATAAGAAATAGAGAGCTATGGTCCTTTCCTACACCCATCCTGCACATCCTTACCTGCTTTTCATAGTGTTTTTCCTCCTGCTTGCCCCCATTTCATCAGTTTCCTATCACCCCTTTTTTCTTTTCTTTTTTTGGAATTAGCATTGGTTTAAGATGTGGTGTGCTGCGCAAACCCACTTAAAACTGCTTAAAACTGTCTTAATCCCCTTCTGTGTTTTTGACACTGTTAGGCACATCTGCAAAATAATTACCCCTGCCAAGTCTCAAAACCAGGGACCCTGTCAACTACAGTATAGTGCATTAGGCCACTTAGCTCTAAAACAGTTGTTTCTATAAACATATCCTAATTGCCAATGACACACTTCTTGTACATATAATGGGAAAAGTGACAATGTACCCGGGACTGTGATGCAGACACCAAACCAGTACACAAGCAAATAAATAATGGTGGATGGATGTGAGGCCTACGATATTAGGTATAACTGACAACTGCACAGACTGTTGCAGAATGTCCACTGCTGTGCCACCTACTGTTTTCATAGTTGTCACAAAACCTATTCTGTGTGTTGCAGTACTGAAAGTCAGTACAGACTGAGGTTACAAAATCATGACAGATAGTTCAGTGTTACACATCATACCCATCTGAACACACATGCTAATGACAATCCTGTGTAACAGATTGTATGCATGTACATATATCTTGCAAACACATCTGCTGCAGTATTGACTCAGTAGCTCAGTCTGTTAAATTCCTAGCATGCTGTACATTTTGCCACCCACAGTCCTGGGTTTGAATCCAGTGTGTTGCACTTCAATTACATGCTTGTGAATACAATAAACAATGACTGAGTCCTGCAATTTTAACTAAAACAGGTTGCTGCTACTGCATTCACTGCTACCCATCTTAACAAAGGCCTGTAGGTAGGGACACACTGCATAAATATGTATAGGCTACCTATATGTCAGCTACCACTCTCTGATTGGTACTTTTGCATAAGATATGCACTTTAAGCGCATGCCTCACCTGGACTGTTATGGGTACCCTCACCCTGACTATGCTATAACAACAGAGCTGACACTGCTCCCTCACTGACACATAGACCTTGTTGTCCTCCAATGTGTTCACACTCCTCAGTATGACTCCTGGGCAAAATGCAGCAGCTGCAGGCTGCAAAATATGTGGCAGTATGTTCTGCTATCTGCTACAGACCGACTACACCTCACAACCACATGGAACAAGGGATTCACACAACACCCATACATAAAGGGGGGAAAAGAGTGAAGCAACAGGGACATGTGTCACAGTCCTCCCCTACAAAAATACACCACTGATAGACCAGCAGCTACTTCAGCAGTATGCATATTCTGATGCATATGATGTATGACACTTGCATCTGTGTTCCCCCTTACTGACCTCAATGTACATTGTTTAACACTAAATTGCCACATAATCAGAAAGTCCTTTCACAATGGCCAAACATAGTATGCAAAACTGTAGACATACCACATAAATCCCAACAGTGGACAGTATTTTTACCTGCCCTCTGTGATGCTGTAGTCTCCACATCTCCATAATGTCCATCTCACAGACTACAAAAGGAGCCAAGGCGTACATGAAGGTCTTAAATATAGCACTGTTGTGCCATGCCATTGGCTAATGAAAGTGTGACCCAGCTGTTCTGGATGCAATTAGCAAGTCTGAGCCTCAGATTGTTGCTGTGAACAACTGTCCACATGCTGCTGAAGAGTACTGCAGGGCTCCACACCTGATATATCAAGGCACTGGAATCGTGACTTGAGCAGCCCAAACATACACTCTATTATGTTCCTAGTTTGTGTATGTGCCTCATTATGGCATCCTTTGGTAAATGTGTATGCATTTCTGATGGGTGTTATCATCCATGGTTCCAGTATGTAGCCAGCACCCCCCGTCAATGGCTGTATGAGATGCCCCCCCGGCAAACATCTGGTACAGCTGTGATGCATGCCAGATATGGGAGTCATGATACCTGAAAATGCCCTGAGCATTGCATACAACCTGGCAGTTGATGGAGTGATACCCTTGCAGTTGATGTAGACTCTACCCTCCTCAATGGGTGATGCTTTGATGTGTACATGACTGCAGTCTATGGCACCCAGCACCTCAGGATAGTGTGCCACACAGTGTAAGAGATATATACTGCCGATCCTCTCCTCAGGGGTGCAGGGTAAATAAATGTGCTCACTGACATACGTTTGTATGGCATCCAGTAAATGGTGGACTACCCTGGATGCACAAGCCTGTGAGACCCCCATTATGTCCCCAGGTGGTCTCTGAAAAGAACCTGTAGCTAATATTCTAAGGGCTACACATACCTTTGTTTCCACTGGGATGGGTTCCGCTCTGTTGGCTCTAGTTCTAAGTTGAGGGAGGCAAAGCTAACAATCTCCAGCACATGTAGCTCCTGGAAGGTTACGCTGGGCCTGAACACTCTTCTCCTTCTTAGTCTAGGCCTAGTGACAGCATCAGCACTGACCTCAGCCTCTAGCACATACAGATGTAGAAGAGCAGCAGCAGCCCCTAGCATTCTGTTAGTTAAAACTCCCAAGTCTGTACTCCACTGGTGCAGAGTATGTGGGAAAAATCAGATTGTAGGGTGTATGTATACTTTATAGTGATGTGCTGCAGATGCAGCCTGTATGATTGGCTAACTATGATGCATTCCACCTGCCAGGTATATCACTGAGGGGTTTGAATGGCCCAGTGTCAGTGAAACAGGGATTAACAGTAATTTATACATGATTGGCTTTCCCAGGCTATTTCCTTTTTTTTAAAATGTCTTCCCTGCTAAGCACTGCAGCTCGGCGTACAAACCCACAGCTCTGGTGTAAACACTGCTCAGCAGTTTGGACACACCCCCATGCATAGGCATACTCAGCATAGCGTAAACCAGCTAAAACATGTGCACCACAGCTAAAGCTTAGCAGCACTAGACACACACACACCTGCTTAGCTGAGCTATGTGGTGCCCAAACGGCACTGCTCAGCTCCAATCCGCTTAAACATAATATTACACACACATAATGTGACACACCCCCTTTTGATATCAGTTACCTCTTTTGTGGACACCAACATTGTTCAGGGGCTACACCAGTTTTATCTATGGACACAGTAGCCCAATTTTGCTATTCAGTAACCCCAGCTCATTTGCATACTGATCCATGCATACAACCTGGATACTTCACTATTCCAGGGCCTGCCTCCTTAGCAACCACTGATATCTACCATTGTGCATACTTCTTGCAGGGCCTTATAATGCATTATTCTCACATATGTCTTGTTTTTGAATTTTACAATTTTTTATATATTTTTTTTTTTTTGCATAACTGCATGTTTGTGCTCCTCTGTGCGGCAAGCAAATGTGATATGGCTATTAAAAAAATATTTTTTGTTATTTTGCATTATTTTTGCACATATGAGGCATAGATTTGCACATATCTGTCCCTAATATGCAATCCCTGACCTTCTAAATGGGCTTTTACAGCTCCTGTTCTATTTTTGCTTCCTTGTACACAGTAATTTTTGTGTACACTTCGGACATCAACATGGGGTCTGCATGACTACCTATCTGCTTGCTTGATTGCTCCAGCACTCTCATTTGACTTCAGTTGCATGAAATTCTTGTCCTTATGAGATGATATGCATTCCAAGGATACTTCCACATGCTTGTGCCCACTCCTCTGCTCTGTTTACTGGATCACACGGCTGCTGGTTTCCATGCTGGGGCCATGCCACTCTGCATACATGGAAAATCACTCCATGTAGGCTTTATTGAATTCTCCCCTAGATTTTCTTAAAAATATGAAAATAAGAACTACATACTATTAGCATTACAATTTTTTGTAGCTGCTTCCACTGTTTAAGAATACTAACTAAAAATAACTGAGAACACATTATTTCTTAACATGTAATGTCCAGCTAGTATAAAACAAGCAGTAAAAAATCAAAATAAAGGGATTTAGTAAATATACTCTT
Organism: Protopterus annectens; assembly: GCF_019279795.1. Lineage (NCBI taxonomy): Eukaryota > Metazoa > Chordata > Ceratodontiformes > Protopteridae > Protopterus > Protopterus annectens. The sequence continues at coordinate 460,715,963 of NC_056742.1, read as the reverse complement.
GGTGGAAGACATGATGGGAATAGCTACTTCAAGAGTATCATCAGTAAGAATACCTATTAGTAAATTAGGCAGGCCCACTGCACACACAGTCCCTTTTCAGTGGTGACCTACGAACAATATCTGGTTAAGTGACTTGTTCAAGGTCACACAGTAGGCAGATGAGGGCTGAAAGAATCAAACTCTGTTCAATAAGATATACAGCTCAGAGCCTTTGCACCAGCTGCCAGACAGCAGGCAGTAGTTTACTGCCTTTAAGTTAATAAAATGTACAAAAAAAACCATGCACAATTTGAGTAAGAAAAAAGGGATGCAAGTCAAAGATAACACAGAAAGTATTTTATTATTCCTTACTGACAATGTTATATGTGCATGCAGTAGATACCCTGAGGAAGATGAGAAGTTTGACAAGGCAATTCACTAATGGCATCACGTATAAGTCAACAGAGGATTCTTGTCGACTTATTGAAGATAATTTTGGAACCACCTTCAAGAATCAACTCAACAATTTCATTTTTGCAGGTGGGCAACTCCCCCTGAAACCCCCATATCCCCAGACTTATATATACCAACTCTGCGGTCACACAGCAGTGGAATAAAAAACAAACTCTACTGTTTCAGAAAGTAACTTTGGCAAGCAGCACTCTCACCTTTTTCATTTGCCAAAATTATATTCGATAAAAACATGCTTCCGTACCAAGAGACCAATTGCTCATAAAACTTGGCAGCAAATGAGATGATTGGGTCAGTTGTCTGATTTATCAGACATAAAATTCGATTTTTCTTTAACTTCTTGTATTCCTTTAGCTACTTCAAAAACGCAAGTAATTTTCACTAAGAGGTTTACTAAATACAGACTGAAAGGCCATTAGAATGCATATATTTGTGTTTTTATTTTCAAAACATAATTCTAGTCTGTTCAATATGCTTATGTGTTTATATGGACCTAGGAAATTGCATTTGCTTGTAGTTATAGAACTGGTCATGTTTACATCCTTGAATTCCAGAATATTCTCTTTGTTTTTGGAAGAATATTGTCTGACTCATTAGAAAGCAGAATGCAAGAAGAACAGAGAAGGAAAAAAAAAAGAATTCAAAGTAAATTGCTAGACGCAATGATGACCTTAATTGGCACCCGATTCTAGACAGCAGCAATGCTACATGTATCCCAAAACCCAGAACATGGAAATACATTTAGATTCAAAAAAATAATTGACATTACCTCACCTTTAACCACAATGACATGGTTCCAAGTAGTCAGTTAATCTATTTAACAAAAATTAAGACACAGGCACATGTGCATATTTTGGGAACATCGGTTTAATCTACCCAAGGCCCTCCTGCAACTTAAAAATATTTGCATATGCATAGTTATAGAGATGCTTTTGAAGCAAACAAAGCACTCCCTTTATTCCTGGTGTAACACCTATCATATCTTCAGACTGATTAGAAATTGTGGGGGAGTATCAGTGTTTCTCATGGATAACACTACCTCATGACGGATTGCTTGGGACACCACATTTGACCTCCTAGATGTCCAAATCAAAACAAACAAAAGTAATTACCATTTCATAGCTAGCTATAAAACACCTTCTATGTCCCCTTCTGAGCGTTACAGCTTAACACCTCACCTGAAATTACCATTAAACCCAATACCTTTCTATTCATCCTTACAAAATCGCCACTTCTGGCACATTTCTATATCTATGTATCTTACTGCTTTGTTAAATTAGATCACATATTAGTTACATTTTTTCTTTAAAACTGGTGGTACTTCTCCTGTAAATACCCTTGGGTTTAAGGACTTCTCAAAAGTGAATCTTCTTCATTTACCTGATGGCCTAATTAAATTCTGCTGTAACCCTCCACTGATGTATCTGATTATTAAAGATTCTGCCTTTATCTCTGATTTTTATTCTCACTCAGCTGAGATGGGTTGATAAGGAAGTCACTACCCACACCAAATAGTCAGTAATATGTGTTCTTTTTATATTTTAAGTTGAACCATTTTGATATGACGGGAGCTTTTATCTCTGCATCATTTCTGAAAAAGGATATTGCCTAGTACATCATATCCAGTCAACAAAATATAAATAAATACTTACCCAAGAAAAATATTATATATGCATATATGCCTGATGTTCTTATCTTTGTAGATCACAGCAAGATGTCAGGTATTGTCAAAATGTTTGCTAAAAATGAATCAGTCTTAATTATTTCATAGATAATAACTGACTTCAAATGTTTCCTTGCATTATGAGATATGTGAAATGCATGATATTGCTTTCTGTATTGTAAAATATATCCCCATACATTTAGTCCCCATACGTTAGTCAAATTATGGAGTGGTAATCTTTGCAAACATTTAAAATGGTTTTGTGCATTACCATAAAATTAAATTATACAGACAGCAAAGTGAACAAAACAACAGTGTATAAAAACTGAAGTAGAGTTCTTGAGATCAGTACATTTACCAGAAGGGAACACAGTAATTACTTTTCACTTCTAGAAATATTGCTTTGAAAGTATGTTTGAAAGTTCATAAAGCAAGCAGAGGCATTTCATAAGGTTGGAACAACGTGTAATAAGAAGACTGAAGGCTATTTATTTGTTAGGGTTGCATAAGCAGACAAGGTGCTGCTTATCTGCTTTATTTGTATGTTTGACAACCAGCTCTGTGTACTTTACTTAAGGATGCCTTTTATTCAAGACAGAAAGAGACACATTTGGGGAACAGGGACATCTGGGCAGAGCACTAAGGACAGTCTCCTATTCTTTGACAAAGAGGCACAGGTGTTTCTTTAAACTCGTGTCTTCAGGTGAACAGGCATCATATTTAGCAGTTCATCCAAATGCTGAAATGACACAGATGCAGCTCCCTTTTTAAAACTGGACTTATTTACTGTTATCAGATTGTTAACAGAAGGGATTGAACTTTCTGATATTGTAGTATGAAAGTTGAAAGTAAAAGCTGCTGACACCCATGGATACTGGACTTAATGTGACCCCCCCCCAGCAGCTTATTGCCCTCAACCATTACCAATGCTGTATCATGAGTATACCCTGATATACAAGTTTAGACTGAATAAAAAACTTCAGAAATGGATGTGTATAGCCATAGCAAGCCATCAGATAACTTTTGAGATCACTATTACTTCTCCATACTCTCTGCCCAACACCAGTGACACAACATGTAGATGAACCTTGTGAATTTTTCCTTGTAGAAGTAAAGCCTCCTTGAATGTGATATACCCAAGTGTTGAAGGACTAAGTAATTACAGGCACCACTCAGATCTATCCATGCATTTTCTAAACCACGTGTCCTGGATGATGCTTGCAGTGGTAGCAATCTGACATCTGGGCAGTACAGATCAGGCTTCTTCATCCCTATCAGCAACCTCCAGCTTATCTTGTAGTTTCCATAGTCACAGCCAAGTCAGCTAAGTTACTCTCCAATGTATTCTGCATCTGACCCAGGGCCTCTTCCCAGGGACACTCTCAGAAGATACTCATAGGAGCAGAAGTTCTTCTCTTAGATTGTCCTGGATTGAAGAGTTCCTCACTCTCCTATGGACGCTAAGTCCCACTGCCCTGCAAATGAACAACATTTCTTTTGCCTGTATCTGTGATCCTCATCCATGATGTTATACGTACAGTCACAACACAAAGCTCATAACGATAAGGAAGCGTTAGGACAAAGACAGGTTGGTAAACTGAGAGTTTCATGCTGTTATTTACTTCTTGTTTCATCTCAGACCAGTACCACAGACATTAAGATGTCAAGTAAAAATGCATTTACATCTAATGTTATAGTTTTGCCTGTAAGGCAGTCCAGGGATATCAAAGTAATGCATAGATATACATAAATTTTATTCATTTTCACCAGTTCCGTTTTTAATAAGCTATATTTACCAATTAGGCAAATTCTTTTAATATAAAGAAAATTGTAATGAAAAAGCTAAACATTAGTATATGACATATTCACAGCTTGGGAGCAACTGTAAACTGCATTTTCAGAACAGTGTGCCTAAATTTTAATAATACCAGCATGACTGATTAGTATGGTTTTAAAAGCCTTTAATCCTGCTCTGCTAGATGGCTAGCTCTAAGAATGACCTCTAGCTAGGTCTGTCCCTTGTTCTATCGTGCCACTTGATTTCTTTCCTTACAAAAAATAAATTAAAAAGGTGTGACCTTGCTGTGGGCTTGCAGTGAAAATGAGGTACATCTTGTCACTAGCTGAAGAGCCTATTTGAAACAAGGTTTGTTCAATATGAAAAGGTTGCTGCTTCATTCTGATCAAGAGTTTAGATAACGACAGCAGGATGAAAAGGGAAGAAACATTTTAAAGAGATGAAATTAAAAAAAGCCACACTGGAAACTGGTTCAGCAACACACTGGCCTCTTTGTGCGGTTTTATCTAGGCCTCATCAACCACACCTTGTCCCTGTGCTTGAAACGTTGCTCTTCACTGAACACACAAAGACTGTCATGTAATAGGAAATGATGAGGACTCCACACTGATAAATATCTGAAGACGTGTTTGTCAGTCAGGCAAATGCGACTCCCTTTCCTCACAGCAGGTCACCTTAGGAGTAAAATATCCACCCAAAGTTTATGCACGTCATCAAAAAGGTTGTAGCACTGTTATCTCATAATCACTACAGATGGGGCATCAGCTTTGTACTTCCCATGTTCATAAACATGTCAGTAATATAAAATATTCCTGATTTGTATCTTTGGATGTTCTAGTGCCAGATTTGGAATGAACTGTTAAAACTCAAAGGCACATTGTCTGTTTTTTCCTGCTTTGACAGTGAGGCAACATTTAATCATCGTTCATGCTTTTTGTACATTTTTATAGCTTTTCAAAAGAACCTTATCCTTAGAAATCCATATATTTCATTCATAAATGCCAGCATAAATACTGCTGCAATGTGAAGTATTACATGCCTGGACAAAGTACAGCTAATATAGTTTTATGTACAGCTGTGCCGAAGATAGCTTGCAATGACAGATTTACTACTTCTTCAGTAACATACTTTGTATGTAGCAAGACAGAAAAAGAGTATTTAAAGGAATGATGTGATACAATGATCCTTTAAACATTGCTTCAAAGTAAGCTTTTACACACACACACACACACACACACACACACACACACACACACACACACACACACACACACACACACACACACACACACACAGAAAAACATGTGCACATTCACATGTACAAACACACACACACAGATTCACAACCACAACCACACACACATAAATATACATGCACTCTCACACATATACATATCTACATCCACATGCACATAGACACACACACACACACACACACACACACACACATATACATGCATTCTCACACACACACACACACACACATAAATATACATGCACTCTCACACATATACATATCCACATGCACATAAGACACACACATACATCTACACACACCCACACATACACATAAACACACACACACACACACACACACACACACACACACACACACACACACACACACACACACACACACACACAAATATACATGCACTCTCACACATATACACATCCACATCCACATGCACATAGACACACACATACATCTACACACACCCACACACACACACAAAGAAGCAGACTTTACAGTATCCATTGATAACCAGTTGTTAGTTTTATGGTCCATTACTTAATGTGATGTGGGGAATCTAAAAAAAAATCAACAGAAGTATAATATAAACATTTACAGAATGAGGTAAATTGCATCAGTCTTCCAAACTAACTTGTTCTGAAGGTTTAGTTTATGATGGTTTAGTAAAAAGTCATCATCTTCGGTATAAAAGAGAATAGAATTTAGCAATGCACATAACTAAGCAGCCATGATACATACATACTTAATCCTGAAGATGGGTGTAAGGAATTTGTTCACTTATTTATTCTATTTTGTTGACCTGGAGGCTGATCCCACCTGGGTTATTGCCCTTCTGTAGGGTTGACTTAAAGAGCTAACTGCTCCAACACTGAAAATATTGTAATTATATCATAACTAGTAAAGATTATGCAATTTATTCAGAATAAGAGACAGTAAATACATAAGAAGATCATTTGTGACAAAATGTATAACTGTGCGCCGTTTACATTATTTAATTATTTATATCAGGCAGATGTTGTAACATCAGGAATGTGTAGCAATAGGCAGCTAAAATACCATAATGCAAGTTCTTTTATAAGCAAATATATTTTTTGTACAAATATAACAAGTAAGCTATGAATTATTAGGTAGTTGATTTATTAGTGCCACAGTATTTAGCTACATCCTAGTTTTCTTAGTGAACAAAGCAACAGAAAATTCGACCATATATCCAATTTTGGAAACTTTAAAAATAAAAGATTCTTTTCTCAGTGATTGATTTCAGTGATACCAGTGACCTCTGGACATTATGCTGTGCCCTTCCACCCAAGACACTTACTATAAATAACTCTAGGGTCACTTCACTTCAGTGTGGGGAGAAAAGTCGTTGCAATAATAGTTGTGCTCTGGAAGAACTTTTGACCGAGCTTCCATTTTACTGGTTTGGCCAGCTGCTGTTGGAAGCTTGTCCTATTGATGCTTTGTTAAAACAGCTAAGAAATTTTGGAATTCTAACAATTATGCGTATTAGAAAGGTTCTTAGTGCAACCTCTGGATGTACTAAATATGCAGTGAGGTATTACATGTGAAACTGTATTGAGTGATTAAGTCAAATAACTCAGAGAAAAATTAGTCTCTGTTGGAGGGGTCGTTAACAATAGCACTGACCGAGACAACAAGTCAGCCTGGCTTCAGTCTTTCATTCTGAATGGGGTATCCTGCATATACATGCATTACATAACACAAAATAATTGATATACAAGAAACACATTTAAGTGCTGGTCCAGATATCTAAACTGAGGGACAAAATGCATTGTTTCCCCTTTAAAAACAGATTAGTTTAATAAAAGCTCCTGCCAGCCTTTTAGGAGGGGTCTGCTCATGTGCCCAGGTCCAAGTGCTCAAAGACCACTGTCTCAATGCTAGGGACTTGAGCAACTTGTGGCTTTTGCACTGGCAGCTGTATGGAGAGAGAGTGGAGCTGCCATACTGCATCCAAACACTGTAGTCAAGTTCAAGAAAGATAAGTGTACAGGAGCTACAGGGAGGAAGTGGGAAGTGGTGGTATTATAGGTGAGGGTTTCAGGTAGCAGCTGTGAGGGGATTAGGTTATGAAGTGGAGAGAATTTTAAGGTTTGAAGCAGGAGAGAGCTTATGGTTAGGGTGGAATCATGGACTTTATGTTTTGGGAGCAAAGGAGGATTTTAAGGTTAAGGTAGCAACAGTAGAGTTTAGGCCTAGGGAACAGGGCGGGAGTTTTAGGGTTAGGGAGTGGAGTTTAGAGAGTGATTAGGGGCTTTAGTTTTAGGGAGAGGGGTTTTAGGCTCAGGGAGTTATCAGGGACTTTAAATATAGGGAGGGGCTTAGATTTAGGGTGAAGTTGCATACTTTAGGTTCAGAAGCTGGGATAGGAAATCCTGTCATTAAGGTTAGCGACTGGGTCAGAGTTTTACAGTTAAGATTTCGGGCTCTGATAGAGCAATGTAATTCAGTAGGGTCAGGTGGTGGAAGGGCTAAGTAACTAAGTGGGATCTGACTAGTGGAAGTAAGGATATCTGCCATTTAGAGCAAGTGTCAGCAAGTAAATATATTTGCTTTCTCTGCATACAAAAACAGAACAGTTTTAGCAAGACAAATAGTTAAGACTGTGAAATCGCTTTTCCTATTGAGAGTAAAGAGGGTGAGTTTAAGTTTGTAACTTTCTGTTTCCCAATTTTAAACAGACCTGTCCCTTTACTTATAGAAAATCACTTCAAGATAAACTTCTGCTTATGTATCATTAATGATTCAACGTGTTTGAACAAGGCTTTTCTTCTCCATGGTGGAATTACTTAATTTAAATAATGGGTTAAATGAGGCTTTCTGAGGGGCAAGGTTCCCTATGTGTGGATGCAGGGAGGGCTTGCTTCCTGCAAAGTCTAGTGGGTTTATTTCATTTGATGAAGCTTCAATGAACTAAAATTCAAAAAAAAAGGGGGGGGGGGCAGAAAAATCATATTTATTTTGTTATTTCATCTAAATATTATGTCATAGTGGAATTATCCCAGCATGTCACCGTATTTTGAAAATAAGCTAATAAAGACTTATTGTAGGAATAAGCATTGTGCTAGACTTCTAGTCAGTGAAGAGCTTTTAGGTAAGATGTTATACAGTGTTACTCAGGGCTACTTCAATTCACATTAGCTGTGAGCTCGCGGTAAGAGTTCATGTCCATATAAGTTCATGCAGAACCCTTGGTGAGGTAAGCACAAATAACTGCATTTGGCAAGTATTAGAAGGACATGTGATCTGCTCACAGATATGAAAAGATAATAAATTAGCACTACTGCAGAAGATACAAACCTTCCTTTTTGTTATATATTTCAATTAGAGAATTTTACTTGCAGCAACCATGCTCCTCTGCTGACCAAATGGCCCATTTCTTCTCTCTTTTCAAGCCCCTTTGACTGTTGTTGGAGTTGACAGCCAGAAAACAGAGTGATCATCATTCATGCAGGACAAGAAGTTGTGGTCCTTTGACCCTTCCCCCTCTCGACTTGAAGGTGGACTTGGCTTTTACAAACTGAGGATACATTCTCTGTCCTTATATTGTTTGATGATCCATGAAGCCACATCCAGCTGTCAGCACTGCAATAGAAATAAACCACCTCCTTTCTCCAGGATGGGGAGCCAACATTGACAAGTCACATTCATCCTCCCTAGCCAGCTCCTCCAGCACTGAGACCACTACTTGATCTGTGGTCAACTAGGTCATGGTTAGGGCTTTACCCTCTGTGCCAGACAGTCAACATGAAATATGCAGATTTATAACAACACAGAAGCATGTTCATGACCTACTACAGAGGAAAGTGAACTTAATATGCCTGAACTGAGCCAAAAGTGTCCAACAGCTGAACAGGACACTGGATTCTGTTTCACCTGAAGCAGTACTCCAAGATTTTCTTATTCATCAAGTACAAAACATAACAATAGCCCTGCATCAGTATTTCTAAGAAATGCACAAGTACCACAATATTGGCCTTTTCATTACAAGTTTTACTCTGCCTAATGTCTCAGTGCTGACTAAAGCCACTTCAACATCAATCGTTAGCAATGAAATCCAGGTTTGATAATTCACATACTAATAAATAATAAAACTACATCACAATCTCCGATGTAATTTAATACGTTACAAGTTATGTATTATTAGTTTTTGATAATCACTATGCCCAAGGTTTTGGTAGCAATTTAAAGATAAAGTCAAGCTCTACATATTAGAAAAACTGGTAACTCTAAACTGCATATGTATTACATCCTAAATATGTAGTTTTATCAAATAAATCTTAAATGTTACTGTGAGTTGTACACTATGTATACAAGTGATAGTAACTGTTTTGAATTCAGTGACAATCCTAACGTGGTGTTACATGGTGCTGTAACATGAATATGTGCAACACAGCATGGCCGTGGCTCTGAGGCCACACTGTATGCTAATGAGGCAATCCAGGGAGGAGAGACATATGCTCCATCTCCAAGAACTGCCTCCAGAAAGACATCTATGCCCCTATCAATTCATAAAATTGCTCAGTGTAGATCAGCATAGCTGGCCTTACTACATTATGATAGTGAACAAGGTGAAATGGCCACATTTATCACCAAATCAGGGGTAGTGGAATTACCATACATCAGGGATCCTACCCTTATGCCATAATGGCACCTAAATCAGCATGAGATTGGGGGGGATGGGGGAAAACACTAGCCAAGAGATACTACACTTGTGTCATAATAGCACCTGTACCAGTACAGGATCAGGGCACTGGGAGGAAGCGCTAGTCAACAAGGATATCACAATTGGGGCACAATGGCACTTAAGCAGTATGGGGGCTGGGCTATCTGAGGAACCTCTATCCTCCAGGGAGTACTCTAAACTCTTATGCCTTAATGTCACTTAAACTAGTATGGGGATTGGGGGATGTTGGGAAGTACTAGCCATCAGGGAGTACTCTAAATGCTTGTGCCTTAAAGGCACTTAAACTAGTATAGGGATCAGGGGTGTTGGAAAGCACTAGCCATCAGGAAGTACTCTAAATGCTTGTGCTGTAATGGTATATAAACTAGCCTGGGGATTGGGGGTGTTGGGAAGTATTAGCCATTAGGGAGTACTCTAAGCTCTTGTGCCCTAACAGCACTTAAACTATCACAGGGATTGGGGACGGAGGGGGGCACTTGCCACCAGGGTATGACTTGCAACATGGAAAAGTACACAGTTCAGGGACAAGTAACTGTGTTTTGTGTGGGTGGGTGTGTGTCTATGTGTGTGTGTGTGTGTGTGTG
>NC_056742.1:460690505-460703005 GCF_019279795.1 Protopterus annectens | reverse complement strand
AAAGCACAAGGGCCAGAAAGCTGTCATAGAGATCTAAGGTTAGACTGATTAAAATCCTCACAGATCAATACCCCAGTAGGTATCTATGAACTAATGAACCAACGAACCACAATTTATCACTGATGTTTGTTTTCTTTTTTTGTCCTACATGCCCCAGACACTCTTAGAAGTCCTTGTATTAATAAACTAAAATGAATCCAAAATTGGCAACAGACTTGTGGTGAAAGTGACATCTACTGCAAAATCAGATAGCTGAAGATAATAAGAGAATATTATGGACAGAGAAAAAAATTGTATCTACTTAAGAAGTTTTATGAAGCACTGTAGTTAAAATTGCCAATACAGTTGAATGACTGAACTCTCTTTCATTAAATACTTCACTGACCAAAATCATGCTTGTACTAAAACGTTTTTTTTTTTTTTTTTGAGAAGAGATAGGATTGAAAATGTTACTATTGTCCCAGTTGTGTAGCACTGAAGATAAATCCCTGACAATTATACTTCACTGGCCAAATTCATGCTTGTCCTAAAAAGTTTTTTTTTTTGAGAGAAGAGAGTTAATTAAAATGTTACTATTGTCCCAGCCATGTAGCATTGAAGATAAATCCCTAACAATGATCCAAATGACCCGAGTTTGAGTATTGGTTCAATCCTAAAGGACTCGGGTGGGTGAGGGCAACAGTAAATGACTGATGCCAGCATGTCCATCCTGTGTGAAGAGATTACTGGTTATATTCTGCTGCATGTGCCATATGCAAGCAGGGGGTTTTGGGTACTGAAATACAGCACAGACTGGAGACTTGAGCTTTGTGCTACTAAGCTAGAAATGGCAGACGTTATTGTATACAGAAAGGAATACACATGCAGAGGACATGAGTAGTACCTCTGTCAGCTTACTAGACAGTGGAGTTTGGCTTAACTGAAAACTAACCTCATAGCCTTCAGTCAAAAAGAAGTGGGCTATTAAAGGTGCTGTGTAGTTTCTCAGCATTGAGGCAGTTTGGAGCCATCCAGAAACATAGCCATATCCATTCTGGGTATGGTGAAGCCAGACCCTCAGGCCATTGGGATAAAGACACCATTTGCTGTAAAGTGGATTGTAGTAAGGATAAAGTCAGGGGCACAAATTCCTCCATGACTGTCTGATCCATCCATCCATTCATCCATCCATCTGCAACCCCTTTTCCCATTTTTGACCATGGGATTGGGGTGTCACTTCAATGGTAACAATGATCTAGAGCCGAGGTTTACACCACTGGGTGGCTAGCTCTGTCATGGTAGTTCTTCCATACCGCACACTCACATGCACACTCAAGCCAATGGGCAATTTAGAGTATTCAATAAACCTACTGTGTGTCTTTGTAATGTTGGAGGAAACCGGGGCACCCAGAGGAAATCCACAAGAACACAGGGAGCCATGCAGACTCTGCCCAGAACACACCCAGCCAAGGACCGTACCAGGGAACCTCTTGCTTTGACCTGACATCACTATTCAATGGCACCCTCCAATCAGCTCTTGCTCAGTGATGATTGGACCCCTTGAATTTGAAATTACATGGGATGAAGAGCATTTGGAGGGTCTGATGGATGACAAACATGGAATAAAAACTGTGCGAAAGAAAACACTCTACCAATGTGCCTGCCTCTTTTGTGTGCAAATACCAGAATTTTTGGCTTACGACTTATTTTTAAAAGGATTACTACAGTATGATAAATTCTTTAGCAAGTTTGTGACGTAGAAAAAGATTTGTGACCTCTGATCACTTCTCAGTTTATTGACTGAAAATAATGGAAAAAAATATTAATTTTATTGACGTAAAGCTGACTGAATGTTTCTTACTCAATAGGCCTCCATTGTTTTTGGGAATGGTGAGGTGAGACTCTATTTTATTTCCCCATAATGTTTTGTTTTTATTTCTTGAGTTTTCCAGATAAGTGGCTAACCAGTATATATTTGATTATTTGAAGTTTTTCAGCTATTCAGGCACATCAGACTTTCCCTGGTGAATGGTAATGCGATTTTTATAACTGTCTCATTGCATGAAATCCATTTTAAGTTAATTTCTAGTCAGAGTCAGATGTTCTTTTAAGTGTGGTAGTGCATTATATTTTTGTGATCTTAAATATAAACTGCAGCTGCTGATTATTAGCTTTTCCAGTTGGGTATTGCAAATTCTGTCTTATAACAAGTGATCCTGAGGTCACAGGAAGTGGCCAATTAACACACTGGACCATACTCCATCCAATGAACAGGATCTTTTGTGTGGACATAGAATAACATTAAGACTGATTCCAAGAGGGATGCAATAATCTGTTCCCTAATTTTGTTACAAAATAAACAATACAGCAGAATCCAGCCTATGCCACTAAGGCACAACTTCTTAGTACGTGAAAACCAGCACACCAATATGTTGATTCGTTGATGACACAGCACATTATCTACTGTTCTCCCTGAAAGCAAACACCCAACAATAAAACCTTAATGACCCTGGCATCTTTTAAACAAATCAAAACTTAAGAGTCTAGTATACATAGAACTCATACAAAAATATAAACATCACCAAGTAAACAAAACTACAAAACACAAAAATAAACAGTCCGACTCAATACAGCACAAACATTTCACAAAATGACTAATACTTCAGCTACATGAATTGCCCAACTTTCTGATGGTTCAATGTTTTAATTTCAAACTTAGCTACCTAAAAAGATCAAAATAATTTTCAAACTCTTTAAGAGCAGAAATATGCTAGTAATATGGATAACTAGTAAAATGGTTGGCATATGGCATCTTAAATATAACAAGAAATGGATCATAACATTTAAAATAAATAAGTCTTCAACAGAAGTACATTGCACCACAGTTTTAAATTGTAAAGTATGTTGCACTGGGTAGAATGAGCAATACAGTTTATGTGTTAATTTGCTATGCAACGCTTCTATCTTGCAGAATTAAGAGGTTTCCCTAAGATCCTCAAAGTTGAAGATTTCTCTCTAGGTTGACAAAAAAACTCAGAAAATCAAAATGTAGTTGAAATACAAAACAGTGAATGTTATTTCTGGAAAAAAAGAAGCCCCTGAGTTTAAAACGAATGTAGTGAGATGTCTTCAAATATAGTGCAAGTTTGTAAAGAAAAACATCCATTATGGTGGCAGAGAAAGGGAAAAAAGATGAATTGCATTTAACATCTTCAACATGGTCCTGAGATGGTAAACTTGAATCTTTAACAAGAATGTTTATATTATTTAATCTCACTTTTTCATCACTCTGGGATACCACCTTTGTGAGATCTGTTACATTATGTTGCACTATGTTTAAAGGCACTGGGTGGGGGGAAGACTTTGGTGAAATGGTGCATAACCTCTTCACCTTGAGCTACAAACAAAAAAAATCAGACTAATATACTGATGCAGAAGCACACTGACAAAATACAGGTTTTTGTCAATTTTTAAGCTGTTAATCACAGGGAGAAATGTATGACTCCCCTGAAAAACAGGATTTCTTCAGAAAGGGGAAACTGATCAGAACCTGATCCTGAGATATGGTATTTACTGTACAGACCGGCAGTGTTATGAATGGATATTCACCAAATGCTTTTCCACTGACTAACTGAAGGCTGCTCTGTACTCCATCATCAATAAACCACTCAATAAACATGAGGTGCTTAAGAACAATAAAGCATAACTTTTAAACAGGCTCTTGAGACGACTGTGTTCACAGTGATTTATATAAAAAATCATAATATTTTTAACAGCTCCCCTACTGAATATAGTAACTTAATAATTCTGAAAAGGTGTGCTATCACTTACATTGTATAATGCAAGAATGACCTACTTCCCAAAGTATGTGCATCATCTACTGAGTCTGATCAACTTTATCCCCTTACTAAATTCTGGATTTAAAATTTTAGCAAAAGTATTAGTTTGCAGTGTGATAGAAAAACAAATCTTGCTTCAATCATTTATTCTTCTCAATTGCGATTTATAAAAAAATATATGCATCCACATCATCCAGATCACTTGGTGTTGCTATTATACAAGGTAACAATAGTTAGCATTTCAAATAGTCCTACGGTTGACTTTTTTGTATTGTTTTAAATGCAACTTGTCTTTATCAGACAGTATCTTTGAACAGAATGGTGTTGTGTGCTTAAAGTATAAATGTTTTTGGTATTAGTCTTGAGTTTAAGAAGTAAACATCCACTCCTGCTCATTGCTATAAGTATCTCTCTCTCTCTCTGTATATATATATATATATATATATATATATATATATATATATATATATATATATATATATATATATATATATATATATATATATTTATATTCCTTACCGTTAGCAGTCACCCTCTGATAAACTGATTATTCATTATCACAGCCAAATTGCCTGTTGCATGTTCCTTCTCCAGACTTATGTCTTGAGCTTCTATTCATATGCATGGATGTCATGTAATATCTAGTTCTGCTGCTGAATTTATGCTTAATTTACTTAATGTTAATTGGCTTATGCTTATCAGTACTAAAGAAAATATATTTCTTTCCAGACATTTGGCAACTTAGCAGACCTTCCAAGATTTTAGAGACTTTAACCAGAAAACATTAACAAGTCGTTGCTAATCTCATCAACAGAATTTTTGATGGATTATAATTTCCTTTTCTCTTGCTGAAATTATAAATACATTATAGAGTAATTTAGATATTCATATCTTATTCACTACTATTATTAGTTTAAAGTTTATTCACAAAAAAAAAAAAATCAGGAAAATCAAAACAGTTTAAATATGAAAACAAACTATAAATCTTGCAGTATCAGTTCCACTACTAGAAGACCTTTGGCCTTAAGTATGAGCACAGCATAACTGTAGGCTGTGGCCTAAGGAAGACCATACAATAGTGTTAGAGTGACACCACCTGGTATGTCTCACTCACTGTTAACCACACATTCCATGAATGCCAAAACTGTTAAAACAATGACCCCAATGACAACCAAAATTAAAATAAAATAATAAAATCACTGTGTTGCAGCCAAAACTCTCCACAACTTTCCAAAGGAATCAAACGTTTTATTGAGACATAAAAATGTTTAAAAAGTATTCATTGAGCACGTTCATCCCCTCAGAATGGGGACTTCATCAGAATGCATGTCTTCTATTAGGTCCAACATTTATAGCCCAATGTGTTGATGACATCACAGCCACATAAATGCATTAAAGGCACAACCAGTTTTTTTTTTAAATACAGCTTAAAAACATTTATAAACATCTGAAACCATATTTACTGCACTAAAAATAAGCTTTCCTAACTTCATGGAAATTACTTATTTTTAGTGCAGTAAATATGGTTTCAGATGCTTATAAATGTTTTTAAGCTGTATTTTTTTTTAAAAAAGTGGCTGTGCCTTTAAATGCATTTGTGTGGCTGTGATGTCATCAACACATTGGGCTATAAATGTTGGACTTAATAGAAGGAATGTATTCTGATGAAGTCCCCATTCTGAGGGGATGAAAGTGCTCAATGAATACTTTTTAAACATTTTTATGTCTCAATAAAACATTTGATACCTTTGCAAGGCTGTGGAGAGTTTTGGCTGCCATACATTCTATGAATGTTAGAGTGACACCACCTGGTATTTCTCACTGACTGTTAACCACACATTCGATGAGTGTTACAGTGACACCACCTGGTATGTCTCACTCACTGTAAACCACACATTCCGTGAGCGTTCGAGTGACACCACCTGGTATGTCTCACTCACTGTTAACCACATATTCCATGAGCGTTAGAGTGGCACCACCTGGTATGTCTCACTCACTGTTAACCACACATTCCATGAGCTTTAGAATGACACCACCTGGTATGTCTCACTCACTGTTAACTACACATTCCGTGAGCATTAGAGTGACACCACCTGGTAGGTCTCACTCACAGTTAACCACACATTACATGAACATTAGAGTGACAACACCTGGCATGTCTCATTCACTGTTAACCACACATTACATGAGCATTAGAGTGACACCACCTGGCATGTCTCAATCACTGTTAACCACACATTACATAAGTGTTAGAGTGACACCACCTGGTATGTCTCACTCACTGTTAACCACGCATTCCATGAGCATCAGAGTGACACCACCTGGTATGTCTCACTCACTGTTAACCACACATTCCATGAGCATTAGAGTGACACCACCTGGTATGTCTCACTCAATGTTAACCACACAGTACATGAGCATTAGAATGACATCGCCTGGTATATCTCACTCACTGTTAACAACACATTCCATGAGTGTTAGAGTGACACCACCTGGTAGGTCTCACTCACAGTTAACCACACATTACATGAACATTAGAGTGACAACACCTGGTATGTCTCATTCACTGTTAACCACACATTACATGAGCATTAGAGTGACACCACCTGGCATGTCTCAATCACTGTTAACCACACATTACATAAGTGTTAGAGTGACACCACCTGGTATGTCTCACTCACCGTTAACTACACATTGCATGAGCATTACAGTGACATCATCTGGTATGTCTCACTCACTCTTAACCACACATCACTGTTAACCATACATTCCATTAGCATTATAGTGACACCACCTGGTATGTCTCACTCACTGTTAACCACACATTCTATGAGCATTAGAGTGACACCACCTAGTAGGTCTCACTCACTGTTAACCACACATTCCATGAGCATTAGAGTGACACCACCTGGTATGTCTAACTCACTGTTAACCACACATCACATGAGCATTAGAGTAATACCATCTGGTATGTCTCACTCACTGTTAACTACACATTTCATGAGTGTTAGAGTGACACTACCTGGTATGTCTCACTCACTGTTAACCACACATTCCATGAGCATTAGAGTGACACCAGCTGGTATGTCTCACTCACCATTAACTACACATTCCATGAGCGTTACAGTGACACCACCTGATATGTCTCACTCACATTTAACCACACATTCCATGAGCATTACAGTGCCACCACCTGGTATGTCTCACTCACATTTAACCACACATTACATGAGCATTAGAGTGCCACCACCTGGTATGTCTCACTCACTGTTAACCACACATTCCATGAGCGTTAGAGTGACACCACCTGGCATGTCTCAATCACTGTTAACCACACATTACATAAGTGTTAGAGTGACACCACCTGGTATGTCTCACTCACTGTTAACCACGCATTCCATGAGCATCAGAGTGACACCACCTGGTATGTCTCACTCACTGTTAACCACACATTCCATGAGCATTAGAGTGACACCACCTGGTATGTCTCACTCAATGTTAACCACACAGTACATGAGCATTAGAATGACATCGCCTGGTATATCTCACTCACTGTTAACAACACATTCCATGAGTGTTAGAGTGACACCACCTGGTAGGTCTCACTCACAGTTAACCACACATTACATGAACATTAGAGTGACAACACCTGGTATGTCTCATTCACTGTTAACCACACATTACATGAGCATTAGAGTGACACCACCTGGCATGTCTCAATCACTGTTAACCACACATTACATAAGTGTTAGAGTGACACCACCTGGTATGTCTCACTCACCGTTAACTACACATTGCATGAGCATTACAGTGACATCATCTGGTATGTCTCACTCACTCTTAACCACACATCACTGTTAACCATACATTCCATTAGCATTATAGTGACACCACCTGGTATGTCTCACTCACTGTTAACCACACATTCTATGAGCATTAGAGTGACACCACCTAGTAGGTCTCACTCACTGTTAACCACACATTCCATGAGCATTAGAGTGACACCACCTGGTATGTCTAACTCACTGTTAACCACACATCACATGAGCATTAGAGTAATACCATCTGGTATGTCTCACTCACTGTTAACTACACATTTCATGAGTGTTAGAGTGACACTACCTGGTATGTCTCACTCACTGTTAACCACACATTCCATGAGCATTAGAGTGACACCAGCTGGTATGTCTCACTCACCATTAACTACACATTCCATGAGCGTTACAGTGACACCACCTGATATGTCTCACTCACATTTAACCACACATTCCATGAGCATTACAGTGCCACCACCTGGTATGTCTCACTCACATTTAACCACACATTACATGAGCATTAGAGTGCCACCACCTGGTATGTCTCACTCACTGTTAACCACACATTCCATGAGCGTTAGAGTGACACCACCTGGTATGTCTCACTCACTGTTAACCACACATTACATAAGCGTTAGAGTGACACCATCTGGTATGTTTCAGTCACTGTTAACCACACATTCCATGAGCGTTAGAGTGAAACCACCTGGTATGTCTCACTCACTGTTAACTACACATTCCATGAGCATTAGAGTGACACCACCTGGTATGTCTCACTCACTGTTAACCACACATTACATGAGCATTAGAGTAATACCACTTGGTATGTCTCACTCACTGTTAACTACACATTCCATGAGTGTTAGAGTAACACCACCTGTTATGTCTCACTCACTGTTCACCACACATTCCATGAGCATTAGAGTGACACCACCAGGCATGTCTCACTCACTGTTAACTGCACATTACATGAGAATTAGAGTGACTTCACCTGGTATGTCTCACTCACTAACTACACATTCCATGAGTGTTAGAGTGACACCACCTGGTATGTCTCACTCACTGTTAACTACACATTCCATGAGCATTAGAGTGACACAGCCTGGTAGGTCTCACTCACTGTTATCCCCACATCCCCTGAGCATTACAGTGACACCACCTGGTATGTCTCACTCACTGCTAACCATACATTCCCTGAGTGTTAGACTGACACCACCTTGTAAGTCTTACTCACTGTTAACCACACATTAATTGCCTGAAGAGCCTTCTTCTGCCAACTCAGACATATAGCAGCACAATATGGATGTTTTCCAATACAGACCAGAAATGTGACATATATTTTATGATCAACCACTTGAAAACAATCCCTGAAACAGCGAATGAAAATCTATTGACCTCAAACTTCCATGAACACTAACAGGCCTGCACACTTAGGCATTGCATTTAACCCCCCCATCCTCCAAAAACACTCTCTTCTTCAGCTACAGCCTACTAAGGAAATGATTGGTAAAAAACAGTGGATCCACCATTAGCAGGGTACACATACAGAGGCCTTAGCACTACATGACCCATTGCATATCACACTCCTGGAGACACAGGTTGAACTGGTTTCAACACCTACCACACCAAAACAATGTAGGCCCCTCAGCACACAAACACCTACCAAGAAACAATGCACCCTGACTAATGTCCCCCTCAAAGCAATTTCTTCCCCATTCTTCAAAAATATTGCATAACAAAGAGGATTCTCATGCCAGTTATCTGTTTGTATACAATACACATAATAAGAAAGGAAAGTCAAGTCACAATTAGAGACACACAGTCTCCAGCCTAACCACCTATGCCACACTTCCTATAAAATGCACCTCAGACCTCCTGCTGTGTCACTAAATTACACCGACAGCACACTTCATATTATGTAAACAATCCCTGGCTATGAACACCTACCCCTGATGTCAACTCAATTTCCCTCCCCCAGTTTATGTCCAAAAGCAATTTCCTAATATTTGCAATCAGTATCCCTGATTCACTCACCTCAGGTGTAATGGTATTAAAAGTCCAAAGTCTGAAGATGAATCAAAAAGGTCACTCTGTGTTTGCCAACAATAGAAAATTCCATAATGTGATGAACTCAGATACAGGTGCAGTTGTTTTTATCATTCAGTTTTGAGGTGCTTAGCGTGGAAATTATGCTAATGAGCCAACTGTGTCTGAATCATATTTTTATTTCAATGTGCACATGACCAAGGCTGAGCTACAAGAGTCGTCCTGGATTGCACGCTCTCATGAGGACCTGTAAAGTGCAATGCACATGCATCTGCAAGTCACTGACCCTCAGCAGCCATGTGGATAAACACACTTTTGTATTATGGACCATAGAGACACTAAAGTGTAGAACTGGAAGAAAATGTGTATCCTTTACTGTTACAACACTGATGACATGATACCATTCACACCATAACATCATCCACACTTACATATAAAAGCACCTTTAAATAGTGGCACCATGACATGTCAAGCTAAATAAGCTCATGATGCTGGGTGTCATGTGACAGCAACATGAAAATACATCAACTCAAATGTATTACCATATTCTTCTAGACTGTGACATGTTAAATGGTTATGATGTCAGGAGGCACTGAGTGTGGCAGGGCTACTAGTTGGTGCTAAAAACAGTGAAAAACATTTTGTACCACATGGGCAGACACCACTAGGAAAATCCTCTTGTGGACTTCTATGAGGGTCCACAGAATAAGGTGGATGAGTGGCACAACCTTGACAGTTTGGTGACTATTGCAACTGGTAACAACTGTTCTGGTGAGTAGTGCAAGCACCACTCTAGTGAACTTAGGAGGTGCCATGTACACCTTCTGTGCCACACTGAGAATATGCCATAGAGGGTGCTCCTGAGTTGTGCAGAGAGTATGGACAACAGGTTCATAGTAGTTTTATTTACTCATAAGTACAAGGCCTTTTGCAGGACGTATAGTAATGTACCATTTTCTGTACTGTAGCAGTAAATTACTCTAAGATATAGTCAAGTTCTGGTAATTATAACACCTGCAAGAAACAATACTATAAGGCACACCTTTTCTGTCCATGCTGGCTAGGGAACTGAGCTACATGTAGGGCAGGTTCATAGGATCCACATCTACACATTGGCAAACAAATGCCTATCACAGCATGCCCTTACATCATGCTTAGTGTAATGCAATGCCACACATCCAAGGCTGCTAGCCCACTAGCATGCTGTATACATTGCCGCAGCCCTGGCAGCCCTACAATAAGCAGTGTGTGCATTTCCCCATATTTGCCATGCAGTGCTCAAGAGAATATCCATTCCTGTGGTACTTATGACTGGCATACCCATGTCATTCCACCTTTATGAGTCCTCTGCCCTGCAGTGAATTCTATCTTACATCATGGTATGTACCCACCTTATGCTAACAGATACCCATTCTGCTGGTCTTGCATTGACTACCCATAGTAAAACACACTGACACAGTGAGCAGGTTTCTCTATATACTCTGTACCAGTGCCCATGTCCACAAAACCTTTCCTTGTCCACATCTGTCATGACATACACATGCAGTCATATCCACCCACCTTCCATGTTCACCACTGACCACCAGCATATTGATTACAGTACTATCAAAAATACTGCTGAGGGTCTTTGATAATACCCAAGTCCGAACCCTTCTACATGTCTTCCAATAGGAATGTATCCCATCTTATTCCAAATCATAATCATGTCCTGTATGGGTGCACACATAGTTGATGTTTTATGCTGCTGTAGGTGACCTGCATGCCTTATCATCAGACGCAAACATAATGCCAATGTCTCTGCTCTTTCTCTCTCTTTCTTTATGTTTGTTTTATTTCTCTCCATTTATTTTAGCACTTTATGCAGTATTGGCTGCAGCTGCTTCTCTGGTGTGGCAGTAATGTCTACTCTGTCATCCTGACATGCTTTAACCTGTTAGGTATATGTTTGCCTGCAGACCTGTCTGTCCACAAGGTGATGTAGGTCATGTGGCAGGAGGTGACCTGGTAGAACTTTTAGTGGCCTTAGGTTGCAAATCACTGGGGTGGGCATCAAACTTTCTGCTGACACCACCAGTATGTCCCTACATGTTACTTGGCAGAATATGGTGGAGGTGCTGATGGAGGTGGTAGACCAGTCAATTGCTGCCTTGCAGTGCCAGCATGTCACATGGGACACAGCTGAGCAGACAGGACAGACATGAAGGACACTGACACCTGCCTTAGTCATGTGCATAGGAGACACATATTATTGCACTCAGCAATTCTTGTAGTGTCCCAAAGTTGTGATTCTATATTTACAAACTCACATACATGCCATATGCATGCATGCTACAGAATTTACAAGCAGCAGTAGCATGCATACATGTCATATGCATGCTACTGCTGCTTGTAAATTCTGTAGCAACAGCTATTGTGCACTCCTGTATTTGCTGACAATGTTATTTCCATGCACAGATTTCTTAATTAGTTAATAGATGAGAGGCTAAAAATCTCCTATTTACTTAATGACTGCCTTAGAGCCATGTTATGCTACCTGGCATCTTCACATAAACCAGTATGTGGCCACTATAGGCATTTTTCCGAATCCCAGTGTTTGCCTTATATGTATTATATATTTATGAGAAAACAATCTTAATATATCAGCTGGTACTTAAAAATGGGCTTGGAGAATCAGTGATCAGTATTAGACACTTAGTGTTCCAAAGGGGTGAATTAATGAACAAGGAATCCACTATGAAAAAGAAGCCCACCTATTCACAAGACAAAATCCGTGTGTCTTGGGTGTTATGTGTATATTGGTGTGTGGGTGTCTATATGTGTG
>NC_056742.1:460650505-460688005 GCF_019279795.1 Protopterus annectens | reverse complement strand
CATAGCCAGATTTGCTACAGGTAACCCTTTCAGAACCCAGCACTGTATTAACCTAAAGCAACTAGGATGGCTTGAATTACAAAATCAGCTTAAATTCCACCAACTTACCATTGCCCACAAAACCCTTTACCATCCTACCAATACCCCTATACTATCTACCCTCATTATCCCTACAGCAATCTAAAGACCTTACGCCCATCACATAGACTTCTTGTAAATATCTGTAAGTCAAACAACAGGGCTGGAGACTGTCTTTTCTCTAATGCTGTTGGAAAATCCTGGAACCTTCTTCCTAGTGAACTTTCCTCTGTTCCCTCTATATCACTCTTTAAAAACAAACTGAAACTTTTTCTCAGAGCACACTGGTTGTGCCCCTGTACCAAACCGGACTGATCTACCACCTCTCTTACTTGGATCTACATACTCTCCTCTTCTCAGTGTTCTTGTTCCTTTTCTTAGAAACAACTGACATAGACCTTTCTAGATATTTTTACTTACATCCTCATAATTTCATTAAGGAGACTAGTTTTTACCCTTTTACTGATTATTACAGCTCCTACTTTTTGTTTTCCTTCTATATGTCAACTTGTTTACTAATATATTGTCTAACTCAGCTGCTATCTTTTTACATGTTGTATTGCAACTACATTTGTATTGTACTAATTGTATCTGTATATTTAGCACTATGCTATGAACAAACGACCTCTGTGATTATTCCCTGTTCTTTACCTGCAATGTTCAACATACAAATTAATCTTTGTATAATGTGATTATATTTTGCTTCCTCGGAGCTTATCTCCCCGGGCCTCTACTGAAAATGGACATGTATCCAGTTAGACTAGCCCGGTCAACAAATGTAAAATAAAAAAAATAAATAAATAAAAATAAATAAATATAACTTTTCAAGAAGGAAGTGGTAATTCCTGGAGTATATTATTTGCTGATGATTGTATGCTGATGACAGAAAAAGTAGGCATAGTACTATTAAGAGTTAAAAAGTTATTCCAGCATTTTGCAGGGTGCAGAGAATTAAACTGCAACAAAGAAAATAAAAGAAAGAAAATAGCTATTGGACTAGGGTAAGAAATATTTCAGTAATTGTGCCGAGGCACAAGACTTTTTATTTCAGTTTAATACGGGGAAAGTACTTTAAAGATGGCATTGGCAAAAGCATTCTGAAACCGTAAGAGAAAATCTGGAAAAATAATGTGAAGCAATTTACAAAGCAGTATCTTATCATAAAGAATTCATGCACTTAATATTATGATTTCACCAATTATTTTGTATGTGATAAGACATTTTCCCATCCTACATGGTCTTAATAGGATAGCTTCAAAGTAGAACAATATTAGGAAATTTGTAAAAACATTCCTAGTAGAGCAAGAATAGCCTACAGATGGGTAATACAGTCAAAGTAACAGGAGGTGGAGGATACATATTAGCCAACATACATAGTTGCTTTTAACTGGGTTCACTGCATTTGCTTAAACAAAGAAGACCCCTTTAATTGTTGGTACATCTGATGCAACCAGACTGATAAAAGCTACATTAACTCAGCATGAGTAATTTGGAGCATGTAGTTATCACATTAAAAGAAAAAGAAAAGATGCTTTAATCAAAAAGAAAATATGAAGTATGAAGTAGGGAAAAAAAGAGAACAAATTGTAAGGTGCATCTTAGGAGAACGTATAGAATATCAGAAAGACAAAAGTGCAACAATTCATGCTGCCTTACTGGAGAGAAAACTATCGGTGTTAGATATAATTTATCTAATGAATGGGGCATGCTGTCAGTATAACAGACACTGAGAGCAGGTGTTTTGGAATCTTACCCTTGGTGTAAGCTTGTTTATAGATAGGCCTTACATTGAAGTAAGTCACTTATACTGAGGAGTCCGAATGGAGAGATGAAAAGTCGCAAGCAAAGGAGAGTAGCAGTGCTAAAATTTAATTCATCCTAAAGTCTTGGTGAGTACCTTTGCAAGGTGGACCCTATTTTCACAAAATCTCACTAAGGCAACACTGATATATAGACTATATTTATACAGCATATATCATGGACAGAAGTAGGTCAAAAATTAAAAAAAAGAGCTGGGTGCACAAGTCCCAGGATAAAAAAAGTGCCCAATCCTCGTAGGCACACTGGTGCCAGGAATGGAAAAATGACAGTGTAGAATCCTCAAAGTATGGAAACATTCCTACAATGGGGCCAGGCCAGGCCCAGGGGGAGGATGGCCCCCCTGTTGTAAATGGAGGTAGCAATCCACAATAAGAAGAGACAGGAAATTCATCCCAGGGATCACATCAGTCGCCCTGCTAGACAGCGGTCCAGGGAAGTAAATATTGTTGGAAGAAATAGCCAGGGAATTGTTATGGCTAGGCTTCTATAGGCCCTAGGGCCAATAGCCTAGTACCAACCTATGAACTTATGAACCTATAAAATCATAAAAAAACTGATAGGCCAAATAACAGCCATAAAGATGACAAAGTGAACTACTGAAGAAATCATGTATCGTTACTATTATGCAAAAAGCCCAGAATTTCCAGATACAAGATATACAAAATGATTAAGAGAGAAATTAGAGGAAAGAAAAATACTTCTGCAAGAAAAACTGTCAGAAGCTTCAAATGAACATTTGCATTCATTAATACAATAGATTTGTGAAACACAGTATATAGATCAAGAAACTTTGACCTGTTTGGAAAAAGAAGCATCTGAGGAAGTGCGAAAATATAAATAAGAAAACCCAGAGATATTTGAAAAGTATAAAAAAGAAACATGGACATGAGAAAGAAAGAGAGATTTGATATGCTGCAATATTTATGCAAAGGAGAAAGGCAAATTAATCAATATAAAGAAGACAGCCCCAAATATATTCAAAGAGAAATACAGGCAATAAAAAAATAATATTACAAAGATGGAACGTAGAAAAGAAGATTAGTAAAGTAGAAGTTAAAAAAATAGAAGTTGAAGTTATGGAGTGCCTGTAAAGTGAAGGATTTGGTGTATAAGGTCAAACACCACAGCATGATTGAATGAGTCCCCAAAGTAAGGAGAAACAGGAAGATCAGGAGACATCTGAAGAAGAAATATGGACATGGGAAAGAAAAAGAGATTTAATATGGTGTAATATTTATGCAAAGGAGAAACCAAAATTAATCAATTCAAAAAGAGCAGCACCAAAGATATTTGAAGAGAAATACAGGCAAAGGAATCCAGACATGGAAAACTTTACAATGCAAAAAATAAGAAGACAAAGAGGCAAAGTAGAAAAGGATATTAGCAATGCAGAAGTTAAAGAAATAGAAACTGAGGTTATGGAGTACCTGCAAAGTGAAGGGTTCAGAGGAGAAAATCAAATGCAGAAAGCACCACAATAGGACAGAACAATGGATATCCAAATTAAGGGGAAACCAGTGGAACAGGAAGCAATTGGTCAGGTGCCATATCAAGATATTTTGGAGCCTCCCACAGGAAACCAGTACAAACATTCAGTTAAAGCTAGACAGGAAGGAAAGGAACAGGAAACTGTGGAAACTCTGATGTAGTCAGTGTGGAGTAGTGATAGGCCAATGAATTCCCACATGACAGAGCAACTGATGCCACAGGATGAAATTGAAGAGAGGGTGCCACAGGAAGATGCTATGGAACTTTCTATAGTATGCCCGCAGGAAATGGAAAACAAGGGATGTGCCCTCAGTTTGGAAGAAAATGTGCTAAGAGAAGAGTTGCTTGATTTAATAGACATATATAGATATATTAAGATCAAAGAGAGAAGTAGACTGCAGAAGGTTAATAAAACCCAAAAAGTCAGAAGTCTGATAAAACAAATGAACACAGTAATTAGGACTGCCCATAGACATCCATGCGATATAACAGAAGTAAACAGGATATATTACCGTGCAGCTAAATTAATAACTGATAAAGTTCTACCACAAGAACACAGGGTAGTGAGGGAAAGGAAGGGGAGAAATCAAATACCATCACAGAAGCATCAAATAGAGAAAACTATAAAGCAATTAAGGCAAGAAATGTAACTATTAGAAGACTATAGAAGAGGGAATAGATCAACAAAAATACTAAGAAAGATAGATGTGATAAAAGCAAGGAGCAGTATTAGAACAGACCAGGATCTATCATGTACTATCGCAAATAACAAACTAAAAATTTCAGCACAAGCAGAAAAACTTAGAAGATACACAGATAAATATGTATATATACATAGTAGGATAGCACAGTTTTGTAAAAGTATGAAAAAAAGAAATAGAATGCATTATTTATTTATGTATTATTTATTTAATTACTTTCTGCGCAATGATGCAGCGGTAGCATTGTTGCCTCACAGCAAGAGGTTTTCTGGTTTGATTCTTGGCTGGAGTGCCTTCTCTGTGGAGTCTGTATGTCCTCCTTGCATTGGTGTGGATTTCCTCTGGGTCCTTCATTTTCCTCCCACATTTCAAAGCCATGCATCTGGAATGCTTCTCCCCGGGCCTCCTCTGAAAATTGGCTTTGTTCCAAGTCGGACTTTCCCGGTAAACAATTTAATTTAAATAATAAATAAATAAATAATAAATAAATATAAAGGAAAAGTACTAAATAAGCAATTTATTGATGACCAAAAATTTTTTATAGAGAATTGGGAAACAAAGTAAAAGGAATTGAAAGACCGCCAAAAAAGAGGAAATAGATACATTTTGGAGAAGTTTCTATGAAGATCCTGTGGAACATAACAAAGATGCTAAATGGATAGAAGAAGTAAAAGATAGAATAAGAAGTTTAAAGGTACAGGATATGAAATGGGATGAAGTATCAGCCAGAGAGATTCAAACAAAGTTAAGAAAAGCCTCTAATTGGAAAACCCCAGGCCCAGATGCAGTACTTAACATTTGGTTAAAAGTATTAACTTCTTTGCACGAAGATTTAGCCATGAGTAAGAATATTTATATGCGCATCCCGAACAGACACCAACCTGGCTAACAACAGGAAAAACAATGCTCCTTCTTAAGAGTGAACCTTCAAGCTACCCTAAAAGTTATAGACCAATAATTTGCCTTCCAACAACATTTAAACTATATACAGGAATTGAAGAAAACTCAATTATGGCAGCAGAACAAAGGGCAATAAAAGAAAGTCATATGGAACAAAGGATCATTTGTTGTTAAATAAAGTCATATTGGAGAACTGTAAAAAGGGGAAGAATTTAAGTATGGCATGGATTGACTATAAAAAAGCATTTGACGGTATCCCACATTCATGGATAAAAGAGTGCTTAAAATGTATAAGATACACCCTGCACTGACTGACTACATTACAGCGACCATGAAACAGTGGCAGACCACTTTGCAATTAAGCAATGAGAAAGGACAGATTATTATCCCAGGGATAAAAATTCAAAGGGGGATATTCCAGGGTGACTCTCTGTCACCGTTGCTATTCTGCCTTGCCATAAACCCATTAAGCTGTTTATTTAACAGCTTAGGCCATGGCTACAATATGGCTCCTAGAAAACAACAAAGTATAAAGACTTCTCATCTTCTCTTTGTGATGATTTAAAACTGTATAGCTCAACAGATGAGAAACTGAAAGCACAGCTGCAGGTTGTCAAAACTTTTTCAGATGATATAAGAATGTCATTTAGTCTTGATTAGTGTGCAAAAGCAACCTTCAAAGCAGGAAACCTGCAGCACCAGGAAAACATCAGTTTGGGAGAAGAATGTGATATAAAAGAACGTGAGCAAGAGGGAGTGTATAAATAGTTGGGAATTGATGAAGGATCCAAAATAAAGCATGAATAACTGTGAATAAAACTTAGCAAGGAATACTTTAGAAGACTTAAATTAATTCTGAAAACAGCATTGACATCTAGGAACAAAATCCAAGCTATAAATCAGTTTGCTCTTCCTGTCCTAACTTACAGTTCTGGAGTGATTGACTGGCCCCAAAATGTGCTGGATAGGTTAGATAGAAAAACAAGAAGGATGCTTCATGCTCACCAAATGATTTATAAAAATCAGTGCATACCAAGATTATATATCCCCCGTTCTGAAGGAGGGATGGGCCTCCTTGACATTGATTAAATGTATAGATCTCACAAGACCCAAATGTAGTGAAAGTTTTGAAACATGAGGAGAATAAATCTAAGATGACTTCTCTGCTTAATCTAGCAGAAGTATATTGGCGTCAAGCAGGAATGGATATCCAAACCAGAAGTAGATAAAAATCAGGCAGTAACTGAATGTACCAAAAAAACAAAAGGAAGAATATAAGGTGAAGGACCAGATGAGACGGCAAGAAATGAGGAAAAAGCATAAATATAGTTGTAAGTATAGAAACTTCTGGAAAAAACTCATGTAGATCAGGAACAAATGCAAGAATGGTTAAGGAGAGGCAAATTCAAACCAAGAGATGAAAAGTTAATATTGGCAGCCCAAGACAATGGGCTACATACACACTGGTTTACAAAGTCCATTGAACATATGGGAAAAACAGACAAATGTAGGTTTTGTAAAACTGAATTGTTAACAGTTGCACACCTTGTTGCTGGTTGTGACATACTAATGGCAGAAGGACTGTATACTGAAAGGCATACTAATGTGGCAAGACTGTTGCACTGGGGACTGTGCAAACATTATGGTACTGAAGTGGCTGAAAAACACGGGAAACAGGAGCCACAAAGCATCATAGGAAATGATGAAGTTTATATCACATGAGATCATCCAGTACCAATACTTCAAAAGACAGATGCGAGTAAACTGGGTGTAGTGGTCCAAGAAAAGAAGACAAAAGTAACATTGATCATTGAAATTGCTACACCCAGTGACTACAGTGTTTTGCGTACAGAGAGACAAAAAGACATAAAATATCAGGATCTGCAGGCTGAAATGAGAGCAATGTGGAAGAAAGATACCCAGACAGTTCCAATAGTAGTTGGAGCAACAGGTCTTATAAAAAAAGAATCTACAATTGTGTTTAGATATGTTACCAATACATGTAAACTCATACGAATTGGAGAAGGAGTCATTACCGGGCACATTGTGAGTGCTGCAAAGAGCACTTTTGGCTGACATCAAAGATTGAAACAGTGCTAATTTCATGAACTTTAATTGTACTTTGACTTAGGAATGGGGTCCGTTCACATCATAGTATTAGAAACCCAAAAGACTTGGAGAAATTAAAAAGGGAGAAACTCCTTTGGAATCTGGCCCATGCAGTATGATGCTCCAGAGAAAAATCAATATTTCATGGAATATTTTCATATTAGGTACTGGAGTTAACAAATGAGGCTGGTGTAATACATAGGAAGTAATCAGGTTAATCCTTCATATGTTGTTAAATCCAGTGTAGTCAAATTGTGGGAAACGACACAATAGTAAACACAAAGGAACTTTGACACAAGAAATTTAATGACACGAATGATGAAAGTATACAAGATGAATGAACAGGAACACAATCTCACATCAGAATACATGTCAGGTACTTTTATCTAAAGCAATTGTTTTATTTTTGGAAAATGTTAATAAACATGATTAAAGACTGGTTAACTGCAAGGACCCGTATACATCTCAGAGAACAGTAATCCAGTGTTTTTCTGGATGGTTAACTAGACTGATATTAAACTGGGGTCTGGACAGTCCAGAATTAAGGGCCACTGTCACTGACATTAAATAACAAAATAATATGTTTGATTGCACACAATAATATTGTACAACAGTCCCCTCAATGGGAGGTTAATGCACACTGCATTTTGCTTTCACATACATGTACAGAATTTTTTACATGAAAAGTTGGCAACCCTACTAATGACCTGTGAGTAGGATATTAGATCATTTTAGTGGGTTATTAACCAATTGGGCGGCCACGGTGGTGCAGTGGTTAGCATTGCCGCCTCACAGCAAGAGGTTCTCCGGTTCGATCCTCGGCTGGGGTGCCTTCTGTGCGGAGTCTGCATGTCCTCCCTGTGGTCACGTGGGTTTCCTCCGGGTGCTCCGGTTTCCTCCCACATCCCAAAGACATGCTGCAGGTGGATTGGATACTCTAAATTGGCCCTAGGTGTGCGTGTGAGTGTGCCTTCTGTGGAAGGTTGGGCGCCGGGCTGGCAACTCGACACCGTAAAACTCCACTGCCATTCAATGTGCGGACAAGGTGATCCGCTGTGGCGACCCCTAACCGGGAAAAGCCAAAAGAAGAAGAAGAAGAAGTGGGTTATTAACCAATTATAGGAAATGGTCATATAAGAGTTATGTGATGAATTTTGCAAGAACAAGTAATACTGTGGATTTAGTATTCAGGAAAAGTTTTGAATTACAAACAAACCTATACAGAGACTTGATAAATTAGGTTTTAGTGTTCATGTAAAGGCCATTATTATTTCAGTAGATAGGAACATGGGACATGACTTTGTCATTACACATGGAAAATGATGGCAGTAATAATAAACTTGAATACGTTGAATATTTATTGTTTTAAAATATTGTAACCATCATCAGAGACCTTAAAAATAAAATTAAAATCATGTCAAGAGTATAAATGGTCTGACAAAATTGCAGACATGGAGTGGCTGACAGACTGGGTATACAGAAGATAACGGGTTACCTTTCTAAATATAAGGAAGATTCAGGGGGGGCCTGCTAGCTATATTTAACGCTTTCAGAAATTCATTTTTAAGGGTTTTGAACTGAATGCACTGCTTTTGGGTGTAAATTAAAGCATAGTCATCTAAATTGGATGCTCCAAAAATAAGAGGCGCGTGAAATATAAAGGGGGAAAGGTTTATATTGGCTGTAGATACATTGAAAGGTAAATTAAATGAAGTGTAAAACAAAGAATCAATAGATTTATTTAAATAAAGTTGTCATATGGTATATATGAGGTTTAGGTTTTGGCAGACAGCATAGAATTTGCTCAAAATCCTTGTCTGTATTACGTATCTGTGAACGTAAGATTTGTAATATAAAAATGGAATTAAGTAATGTAAATAACATAAATTTCAGCAGTTAAGAATGCATGCAAAACACTTACGATAGTCTAGCTATATGTATACATGAATGCAGCTAAGCAGACACACTTATATGAATATATAGGTTTATTTTAACAATCCTGAAGCCCATATGCTTGAAACCCATTATCCTGACTCCATAATACTGAAAGATAAAATGCTGAAGACCACAATGTCTAAAATATTTCAATACTGAATTCCCCTACCAGGGTCACCATTGGAAGAGTGATAACATGGGTCATGTGGGGGGCTCAAGTTCAGGTGTTCAATACTGTGGTCTTCAATATACTAATCTTTCGTTATTATGGATTCAGGAGTATGGCTTCCAAGCACGTGGGTGTTCAGATTGCAGTAGTAAACCCAATATATATTTTCATTTAACTGTTGTAGTTTTTTTGCCTGTAATAGTTTCTCCATGTTTTCTTTCATTAATGTTTACAATGATTTATATTTGTTGCCTGTATGGTTCTGCTCCCATGTGCTTTATAGACCCTGATTATGACTCAGAAAGTTGCTTGGTATACTCCAGCTTTGTGATGAACATATTTTGTAATTTACTTAATAACCTACCCATTACATTACCAAAACAAAGTTCTTGATTAATAAATGTATAGAATGACAAATGCTTCTGAAAATGCAGCTTTAGGGTGTTTATTGTAGTATTATGTTACTAAAATTTACAATCTCTC
The DNA here is from genome assembly GCF_019279795.1 of Protopterus annectens. NCBI lineage: Eukaryota > Metazoa > Chordata > Ceratodontiformes > Protopteridae > Protopterus > Protopterus annectens. Next base: position 460,678,321 of record NC_056742.1, on the reverse strand, counting down.
TATCAGTCTTTCCTCCGTATATTATCTGTCTATCTATATGAGTGTGCGTGTGTGCATCCGTACGTGAGTGTGTGTGTGTGTGTGTGTGTGTGTGTGTGTGTGTGTGTGTGTGTGTGTGTGTGTGTGTGGGGCTGTGCATCTGTGGGCATTTTGACATTTAATATATGAAACAGCTACTCTTTTCTCCATGGTTCTGAGACTGTGGAGTTAATACATTCAAGTAAGGAGGATGTGGGGAGCAAAACCTCATATGAGGGTGCAAGGGAGCTTGCCCCACAAAACAACATTTGGAGAAGTGCTTTCTACATGTAAAGTTTTATATGTAATGGAATTCAACTAAATATATCATAAATTAAATGTGCATTAGATGAATATTTTTAGATATTTTGGGATTTAATGTCTTAAAAAGTAAGAGTCACACACACACACACACACACACATGCACTTGCAGTGATGACTACACTTCAGTAATACAAGTCTGCCATGCAGATAAAAGGAAGATATCTAGCAGTTACTTTTATTTATGCAATGTGACCTTTTAATGCAAAAGCTTCTTGGTCTGCCAGGGTTCATACACATTGCATCTTTGAGTAAAATGTGTGAACAAACATGTCAGATGGAAAGTCCTCTGGCGTTTTAAAATCTTATAATGATAATACAAGTTACAGTTGCATATTTAACATTCTCTCCTTTATTTAAAGCACACAGTGGCAGTTTTCCTAAAGCTTTATGATTAATCTTTGTTTTCATAGGCCTCTGGATGAAGCACTTAATCAAATCCTCTTATATGTGCATGCCTGCAAGACATGGTCTTTGTACAGCTTAGGATTTAAAGAACCTGACATTAGAGAAACACTGAGGTCAGTGCGACCTCTGTCATCAATCTTTTTATCATAGTTTTGGTACTTTTATGTTTCCTTCCTTCATATTTCCAGTTATTCTTGCAATTTTTTTTCTTTTGAGCTTTTTATTACTAGTGAACTGGCAGCTATAATAGCTAAAACAAGAATGAATGCTTCATGTTTCAAAAGTCTTACAAACATGATGTGAACCTGAACTTACAAAATGAATGATGCACTTACCAAGTTTATTGTCATAAAATCATGATAAAAGACAAAAGGTGAAATCATGATTCCAATCGCAAACAATATCAGTGATCAGTGGGGTTAAAGAAACATACTTCTATTCACAATGTATTCAATATTTTTATACAATGTAATCTGATTTTTGAACTCAGAAGTAGTGAATCAGAAAACAGATATCTAAGATAATCCACATGAGGGAAAATATTCAAACATTTTCATCTGCATCACTTTATATTTAGTTTATGTCATATATTATGAATGAAAATGCAGAAACACTACCTTTATGAAAAAGAAGTACAAAACGTGACTTTTTAACAAAAAAAATGTAAGAGAGATATACAAATAAAACATCACTCATTACGTAGGTTACTGTGTGACGATTACCTTTTGTGCCTGCGATTCATTTATGTCTGTTTTTGTTCTAGATTTCCTCTGGAGTTCTTCAATGGAACCATTGATTTTATCTGGTCTTGTTTTATCAAGACCTAATCAACTACACATTTCATTGAATAACTGGACTACCATGTTACTTTGCTGGACCACTTTCATAGAACATGCTTTATGGCTTTGTGTAGATTGAGGCTGAGGTTTGGTAACTTGTTTTGCTTTTTTAACTCACTTTTTTCTATACTCCAAGGGATACATTCCAAAAGCCTTACCCTCTGCATAAGTGACTTACTTCATTGTAAGTCTGCTTTATAGATCGGCTTACATCGGACTAAGTGACATCAAGAATGAGTTTTTGGAATCTGACCTCAAATCTGTGTGTTACGTGATGGAGCATGTGTGTGTGTGTGTGTGTGTGTGTGTGTGTGTGTGTGTGTGTTTGTTGGGAGGCTATACAACCTTGTACTCAAATCTCTTTGGTGCAATGTACTTTTGGGCAGTTATGAGTGCTTCCAGGGATTTGATGTTTTGATCGTTTAGCTGTTAATTTAAAATGAGATTGAATGAATTATTATGAAATCATATCACACATATGTTTGTTTGTTAACACAAGAAAATATTTGTTCATATGGTTTGATGATTTGCACACTTTCAGAACAAGTTATAATAATTTGCATTTTAAATATCACTCACTCATTCAGAAGACACAGATAACCGGGGAGGAGAGGATGGAAAATTTATATTACCTTTAGTCCATTAAAATGTACAAAGTTAATTATTTAGTGAAGCTTCACTCTTTTTTCAAGATATTTTCATGGAAAATATTTTTTGAGCTCAGGGTAGCTTATCAGATGAGTTTTAATATTATTGATGTCTGTCCATTGAAAATTGTAAAAAAATGCATAACGGTTACTGCATGACTTTTTATTTTGAGTTATAAAGATATATGAAGTTTAAAACAGTGCTGCCCTTAGTCCAGTTACTGTCTCAAAAATTCTGTAAATTAAAACTAAACATAATGCTGCTAGCTAATAGAAGATGGAGATTAGATGCCTATGAGTGCTTCAGCAATTAAACAGAAGTTGCCTAAGAGATGTTTTTATTATGACTCAAGGAAGGATGTACTAGAAATTTCAATTTGTTCAGCCTGGTAAATACTCTATAGCTCATGACTCAGATGAATGGCAGTTACTGCTTAAATCATTCCAGCCTAGTAACCCTGTTCGTGCTTTCCTGTGATCGGAAGTGTGAATTCTAAAGGCATCAACCATTGTCTGTTACCATTTATATTAATAACTAAAAATATGATACTATATACAAGTTACTGGAATGTCAGCTTAAAGCTTACATAATAGGCAATGCAAATTCCAGTGATAGTTGACCTATCTCACATAAATAAAGATATTTTAAGTGCTGTTCATCTACTTATCATTGCATTGTCATATTTCACATTTCAGTCAGCATCACAATGGCTAAACAACATGGACAGAACTCTGTAAAGGCATATGAATGAAAAAGTGGAAAAGTGACATTAACTTCAACAAATACTTCAACCCAGGGACTAAAACACTCTTATATTGCCCTACTCTTCCCCAACACAACTTGCATCCTTATTCAAAATGGAAAGTCTATAAACTAAGCTACCCTCTGCTGCCAGCCTTTTAGCATTTGATATAGTCAGACAAAGTAAAAAAGCAATATCTTTCATCTTTTCCCGGTTAGGGGTCACCACAGCAGATCACTGGTAAGCAGATTGATTGGCAGTGTTTTTTTATGGTGTTGAGTTGCCAGCCTGGCTCCCAACCTTCACAGAAGGGACACACACACGCACCTACCTGCATTTCTTTAAAACTTACTCAACTGCAGGGAGGACATGCAGACTCCACACAGAAGGATCTCCAGCCAAGAATCGAAATGGGAATGTCTTGCTGTGAGGTGACAATGCTAACTGCTGCACCATCACTGCCGACACACCACCGCACCGTCTGCCAAAGTAAGAATTGCCTAATGCTCACGGACAATGATCTGTTCTCCATTTGTCACTGTCTATTTGTGAAAGATGCAAGTAGCTAGCCAGATTCAAGGATATATTCTCACAGTGAATCCCACCCTGCGAACATCACTCACCTGCATCATGATCCACACATACAAACACTGAATTATCAAATGCTGAAGCACAAAAAATCCTTCCCCAAGCCACAATGGAAGGTGCAAGGCCCAATGTAAACTAGCTACTGCAATACCAAATAGTGACAACATAGTTAAGAGTCACTAGGAAACAGCACATTCTAGTCAAAGCATACCAAAGCAATCTTCAAACACATACAGAAGTATACTAGTGACTGTTGGCTGCATAGTTATTCACACAGATTGTACACTCATGAGGCTGGACAAAAACAGGGTGACAGCAAGCTACCTATCAGTAGCCAATGATACAAGGACTCTTAAAGCCCTAAAATCAGCCAAATATGAGTATAACACCCAGAACTATGTGGAGAGAAACCTGGTAGAGTTCTCCATGCATGTCACTAATGGATGAAAGACTATTGTATTATGTGGAATCCTCACCTCCCCAAAAATTATGCAGGGGTATAAAGAAAAGGTGATTGGCTTTAACAATTGGCGAAACACCTGGTGTCATTCTAAGGGGACCCAGTATTTGTCAGCATGGCATCAGAAGCTTGACAAACTTAGATCTATGGATGGGAAACAGAAAATGCACACCAGGACTGCCCCCTTTACTACTGATGGACACAGGCAGCTCCTAAATGCTTTATCCCATGCATGGATCCCCTCAAATTATCCATGGTATGATCCCAGTTATTCTCATTAGGAATAATATATAATTATCGACCATGGGTTTGGTAAGGCCAATCTATAACCAAATGGGATAGAATATTTCAAGCACAAAAGGGAAACTGGCTAGGCTTAAAATGGCCCATAAGGGCAGCTGGACCAGTATTCAACTATGAATATATGACAACTGTTCTTGCTTCACCAAAGCCAGTTTATACCTTTCATTCCAGGGCTTCTGGATACTGACAAAAGCTTTTTGCAACCCCTATTGTATCTTTTTTAGGCAAGGTTCAGCTGATCAACTTCACAACTGAATTTCCAAATCAAGTCAATCATGAAGACTCCAACATGGTGGCCCTACTTAATTCTAGAAGCCTGTACAGCAATCTGATGCCCTTGAGGAGACACTCCTGTATTTAGAACATATCCATGTATGTGATCATAGGCTCATAGGTTTCTAGGCTATAGGCCCAAGACCATTTTAAGCGTAGCCATGCTTACTCAAAATTTACCAAAATACTGATGTGTGTCAATAGCCCAGTGAATTTACTGCTTATAATATTGGCTTGTACACATCAGGAGTTCATGGGCTGCTCCTGTCCATTAGAGATATTGTTACAGAAGCCTGGTTTAACTGCCCAGAGAGCACTCCCAAAATACCGATGTCTGGTGCTTACCGATTGTTTAGACTTGATGTAAAGGGTGATGATGTATTAATGTTTGTTTGAGACTACATTACCTCAAGACAGATACCAAGAGACTCTGAAGCTGACCTCACAGAGATTCAAGCCATAATAAATAAAATCAGCTATTAGCTTGTAGTGTGTTACAGAACCCCCTCCATGTTTCCAGAAACCACACAACATTCCTAAATATGCTGAATGAACTCCCCATCATAAGGAATGCTGTTATCATTGGTAATTGTAACTACCCAATGATTAACTAGGGGACCAATATCACAAATCTACAGAACACAATACGTAACACAAGTGCCACTGCACAAATCTGAAGGTGAGAATCAAACCTTGTACCTTTTGACTCAAAGGTAAACATCTTAACCATTCTACCAACCCCCTCATGTAGGATAAGAATAACAATTCTTACATTTCTATTAACATAAACTCCCTGAAACAGACTGATAAGTAACCTGCTAAAGAAAAGAATATACTTGGTCTTGTCTTAACAAATTTAACAACTGTATGTACCATCCGGAAGGTATCCCCCTCACTGGTCAAATCAGGCCACAGTCTAGTAATCTTTCCCATAAAAATCTCCAAAGCATTACAGACAAGTATCACAAAATTTAATGTCTTCAAATATATAAAATGCCTACAACTCTATGAGGAAGACTTAAGTATAACGGTATTACCCATAATTGTACTTAGATATGTTACCGATACATGCAATTCCATACAAATTGCAGAAGGAGTCATTAATGGGCACATCGTGGGTGCTGCGAAGATCACTTCTGGCTAACATCAAAGATTGAAACAATACTAATTTCATGAACTTTAATCGTACTTTGACTTAAGAATGGGGTCCATTCCCATCATGGTATTAGAATCCCAAAAGACTTGGAGAAATTAAAAGAAAAAACAGATATTGATAAAAAATAATTTATAATCATACTTAGATATGTTGCTGATACATGTAACTCCATACAAATTGCAGGCGTCATTACTGGGCACATCACGGATGATGTGAAGAGCACTTCTGGCTAAAATCAAAGATTGAAACAATACTAATTTTATGAATTGTAATTATACCTTGAATTAGGAATGGGGGTTCATTCCCATCATGGTATTAGAAGCCCACAAGATGTGGAGAAATTAAAAAAAAGATAGGGATAAAAAAGAATTTACAATCATACATAGATATGTTAGCGATACATGTTCATAGGTTCATAGGTTCATACTAGGCTATCTGCCCTAGGGCATTTATAAGCCTAGCCAGAGTGTGTTTGGCTTTCGCCACCCATTTTAAATGAATTTTGCTAAGCCCTTTTTCGTGGTTAGTATACTGTGCCTCTGTCTAACAGTGACACAGAAGTGATACCCGGGGTAAACCTACGATCTCCCATCCACTCATCAAAATTCCTCTTGAAGAGAGTAACTCCATATGAAGTGCAGAAGGAGTACTGAGCACATTGTAGGTGCTGTGAGGAGCACTTCTGGCTAAAATCAAGATTGAAACAATACTAATTTCATGAACTTTAATCATACTTTGACTTAGGAAAGGGATCCATTCCCGTCATGGTATTAGAAACCCAAAAGACTTGGAGAAATTAAAAAATAGATATTGCAAAGTCTTATGCAGAGAAGTTATACTTGCACCTGGACAAATGTATTAAATTATCAATCCCAAGTAAATGCAAGCAAATGGAGAGGTCTTAAAGCAAGTCAGTGTTGTAGTCCTCATGCATTAATAAACTATGTAATAAAAGGAAGAAACTCCTAAACTAATATAACAGAATAATGATCCCCAAATAAAGAAAATATCACACAGATAAGACCTAAAAAGCACATAAGAAAAACAAAGGCATCACATGAATTCCACCTAGGTACAGAAGCCAAATAGAGTTATAGATCCTTCTTTATTTTATGTTAAAAAAATAAAAATAACACCCAGCATTGATCTGAGCTTATTCACAATAGTACTAAGTATTCCAGTCCAGTGGAAATTGCCAATGTACTAGCAAATTCATTTATCACTAACTTCACCCCAGAGACATCTATTCCAAATCCACGTATCATTGGTGGAATCCAGCCACTAATAGGCATTAAATGGCATGTACTGAAGGTAGTCTTGAATACAAAGGATATCTCATCCATGGGGCCTGACAACATACCTGTTTGTCTAATTAACAGAGCTAAGCAAGCACTGGAAAATCCACTCTTCAACCTCCTCATCTTGAGTGTAACAACTGGATTTGTCCCTTAAGAATGGTACACAACTGCCATGATGTCTCTCTGCAAGAGAGAACCCACCACAAAACTCAGGATTTACAGACGCATCAGCCTAATAACTCATATGAAAGGCATTCGAACGTATCATAACTGGCCTAATTAACTATGATATAAAAACCTTATTAAACTCTACCTCCAGCAGTTTGTTTTTTCAAGGGTCGATTCTGTCTAATGAGTCATGTAAACTTCTTTGTCAGAGTTTCTCAGGCTGTAGAATGTGGATAAGGTGATCACACAGTGTACCGTGACCTTGCCAAAACATTTGATACCATGCCAGATGCAAATATAATAACCAAATTGAGGAGCTCCAAACTGCCTAAAAGATCTGAACTACAAAAAGACTAAAGGCTTTATCCCTGTACTCAATTTCATAATAGACTACTTATAAGGGGTTGCCTGTGTCTTCCTTACAGAGCTATCCAGTTGTCCAAGAAATCTTATATTGAAATAAGTCAAACACTCTTTAATAGGGTCAAAGATCCGACTCTACTCCAACAAATAAGTAAGGCAAAAATAAGGGATAAATTTGTCATGCAGAATTTACCACTTGTCCAGAACAAACTTCTAGTCTAAGTTAAGCAACGTGACTTATTATCTGTCTTTAAAAAAGAGCTGGACAGCTGCATGTGTGGTCATAACTTCCTCCCTGATATGACTGGCCTGACCAGGGTGGGCACCAGTAAGGCAGATATGGCTTTGTGGCTTATTTGCCTTGTATCTCCTGTGATCCTGTGATACTATGATTTGTATGGATCCACCCTGTTTTCAAAATGTTGCAAAAGTTATCATTTACTGTGTTTAATGTGACTTATAAAATCTATTTAAAAAATGAAATCCAGTCTATACTGCCACTGTAAAATGAGTTTATGTGAGCAGTTTTGCAGTGAGTACCTTTCTAGCAGTATTTGTCATTTTAAGTACCTGAATATCTGTTTGCAGTATGCTTCAAATAATTTTACTTTGTCTAAAACATAAGATATAAGGAATTATTCCATTACATGAAGTTAAAGTATAATCTTTCAGTGTTCCTATGATAGAAAAGAATTAATAACTATCTCCAGGTTTACCTAATAATATAAGCCCAGAGGTAGCTTATTTTATGTACACTATTGCAATCAGATTGCTGTGAGTATGTTAAAGGCTGACAGGCTAAAGATTATATTAAGAGGGTTATACATATTACTCTTTTAGCATGCATTTTAGATTAATGCAAGTCTACACATAATTTAAATGCTCAAAAATCTTTTGATACAGTATTTGTTTTTTTATAACATATTAACACAATATGTGCTTTCTTAATCCCTTTACATTTCTTTGAGTAACCATAAATTAAATTGTTCTACATGTAAAAATGAAGGCCTCTGAATATCAATCCAGTCAGCCTGGAATTCTGACCAGAAAGGGATGTACATTTCCAGTTTGATATTTGCTCCAGTTCAGAAACCTTTAGCACATTTTACAAGACAGCTGAATCGTGTAGATGCTAGCCATCAGCTCTAGCCCCATTTCCCCTACCTCTATTTGCAAAAGTCTTATTTTTTTCTTTGTGTCTATCTTTGAAGTACATCTGCAATGTATTTGGCGTCTTACTGAAAAATATTCGTTTTTTTTCCATGTATAAAACTCACCATGCTAACTTCTAACTTTTAAGAGTGAAGTTATGCAGTTCTTTTCACACTTCCTATTAAGTGTCTCCAACAGGAGATAAATTATCCGTGCATTTGTCTCTGTTTTTCCATAAATAAAGTAAATTATTCAGTCCTGCTTCCTGAAAAAGGATATAACAACCAATATGAATTGATGGAAAGGCATTGGAATACTGTTTTTTTCCCCATTAAACAGTGATACTCCCAAAACTCTTATATTCATGAAATCATACATGGAATACATTATGCTGACACAAAGACAGCTTACAAAATGATGAAATATTTAAGCATTTTTATGAGGCCTGCACACTGTTACAACACATTACTGAGGTATTTCTCTAAGGGGTGAAAATATCCTGTATTTACACTCTGATAGCTGGGTTTCATATCTTTGTACCGCTACAGCCTTCTTCCATCTGAATTTCAGTACCTGTGGGTACTTCAGGTGTCCTGTTCCATACCTAGCTCCTTCAGTTCAACAAGTGAGGGCCTGATGACTTTTTTCAAGCATCTGTCTTGAATCAGCTGATGGGCTTGACAGTGGTAATTTTTCTCCAACGCTTAGGAATCATGGGATAGGAATCAGCCACTTCCCTTGATCTGTGAAAGTTTTTACTGAGGCCTCCTTTGGGAGGCTGCTTGACTGCCACCACTTTATGAGGTTCTGTTTAAACCCACTACTGAGTTTTAGTTTTGCATTTCATAACTGATTTTTATTATCTCATTATTATTTTATCTTACCGAAGTTGCTTTAATCTGCTATTTTATCTGACCTGTTGCTGTTTTGCATTTTTATAAATGATGCCTAGGGATCTAAATGTGGTAGCAGCTGTAATAATATTTCTGCTTCTAAATCTGTAGAATTATTGCTTCTGCTTCAGCTACATGCTTGATGATATATATATATATATATATATATACATATATATATATATATATATATATATATATATATATATATGGATCTACTTCATATGGTCGGCATTTCAGAATGTCGGAAGACCATATAGCAGAGACCATATCATTGACATTTGTAATATAGACCATGGAATAAAAAAAAAAAAAAAAAAATTCACAACAAAAACTTACCTTCACCCTGCACTCACTGTTGGGGGGCTCCACCCCCCCCCCCCCCCAAAACTTAAATATACCAACTCTGAGATTGCACTACAGTGCAGAAGATGGAAATCTTCCCATTTCGCACTGTACGGAGATGCCGGTTCCTCATAGTCGACATTTCGAATGTCGATCATATGGTCTCGGCCATATGGTCTTTGACATTCTGAAATGTCGACCATGTGAAGAGGATCCATATACAAATATATATATATATGTATATATATATATATATATATATATATATATATATATATATATATATATATCAGCCTTGCCCTCTGTTGCACTCCACTCTAATGTTGATAAGACTATTATTTTTTCTTATGTGCACTCCTTTTACTTTGCATTTAAATGTATCCTTTTTAAAAGGTCCACACTGCATAGCTGATGGTACATAGTCCTTATAGTGAAGGTTGTTCCAGCCCAGGTCAATCAATGCTGTTAGTCTGGGTAGAGATGAACAAAAAAATTTTTAAGCAGGTTCAATGCAGAGTAACATGACATTCTAATGTGGATTTGAAATAATCATTACTATAAATGATAAATTATTCTTCAAGTGGCAACTCCATTGACCCCTCCAATCATAGGCCCATTACAATACTACCCTCACTATCCAAAATTCTCGAAAAATGCATACATAACCAGATACTGAAATTTCTCATCAACAATAACCTCCTGACTTCTACCCAACATGGATTTTGACTACACCACAGTACCTCTACAGCCCTTCTACCCTTTACTCACACTATTGCTGAAGCTAGAGATAACAACAAACTGGTCTCATGTCCGTTCTTAGACCTTTTGAAACCATTTGACATGGTATTGCACCTCAGACTACTAAACAAGCTGGCCAACTTAAACTTTTCCACCTCATCTCTCTCTTGGTTCTCCAACTATCTTACAGACAGACTGCAATCAGTCAAATGGCAGTCTTCTTGTTCTAATTTTCTATCCATACACACTGGTGTACCACAGGGCTCTAACCTGGGACCCCTTCTTTTTAACATCTTTACCAATGACCTCCATTCTCCCACTACCCACTCAACCCTCATACAATACGCAGACAACTCTACTCTGATCACATCCTCAAACTCAATCTCACAACTTCAGACACTTACACAACAATCTTTCCTTTCAGTTGAAAGCTGGCTAAATGAAAAACAGCTTATTTTGAATCCTAAAAAAACAAAACTCCTTCTTCTTCGTCTACTCCCCAAGGCCAGTGATCACCTTAAGCTCTTCTTCTCCATCTCTTCCCTAAATAAAACCATCATTAATGTTGAAACTCACAAAAAATTACTAGGAATGACAATTGATGGCCAACTAAAATTTGACTTACACATCCAGCAATCGATTAACAAAACTAATCAAAAACTTTTCCCGACATTGACGAAGGCTGTTTTTCCATGCAGGAACAGTGTAGGAGCTCCTGCATGGAAAATGGCCGCCGAGCGATCCAGGAAACATTTTAACGTGCACGAGCTGCCCTACACTATTCTAGCAGGGAAAACCGGCAAATATGCAAAAGACCTCATTTGCTGGTGAAAAACATGCAAATGAGGTGATTTTGTCATCCAGCAAGCTGGCAGGTATCCATGCTAGAACAGTGTCAGTGCAGAAATGTATTCAGAAAATAAGTGAGTACATTTCTGCATCTAACAAAACGGAGGCATGACAGCTCATGTAAAAGCATGTATTATGTTTAATACACATGCCAATAGGCAAATATAAGGCCATTGGCATTAGAAACAGTTTATTTTCTTTAAAATTAAACTTTTTTTTGGCCAATCTCGGCCATTTAAGCTTAGGGCAGTGGCACGCAAATGGGATCGTACTGAAATTAAAAAAAAATTGAGAAAAATCAATTTTAAGTTAAATCTTCATTTTGCCATTATAGTCAATGGTATGCAGAATGTAAACAATACCAGGGAGCACTAGTTGTCAAGGGGAAAGGGTCCCTTTAAGTGCAGTAACTAATGACCTACACACTGGGGTAGGCAAATGAGGGGAGTTACACTGAATCACAAATTTCTTCAAAGTGTCAGCTTGTACCTAACCATGTAGGTGCAGCAATACAGTAGTGCAAGTCTAAGAACTGGATGACTTCATAAGTGGGTGTGTCATGCTTTTTGTAAGCTCACTGGAGATCTGTGGCCCGTGTCTGCCCTTATCTAAGCACAGCTAATGAAGGGGGTATGTCAGATGTGCCTGAGCACTGTGTATATAGCCTAAACGGGTATGCGCACCACTCACCAGGATATAAACCAAAAAAAAGAGGAAATGGCAGCACTGTTTACATACGAGCACTGGGTATGCGCAGTGTGACTTGTGGCTTAAACAGGGAGGAAACGAGAAGGGGAAACAGCAGTAGGAAGGCAATCAAGGAGAACTAGCATAGCTGGCAGGTGGAATGTATCAGAATCAGCCAATTACACATGCAGCAGCCCTGCACACTAATATAAACTATGCAAACACCCTACAGACTGTTTTTTTCTCACAAACTCTACACCACCGTGTACAAAGATGGGGAATTTTTAACTGGCAAAGCTAACTAAAAATGTTAGAGGCTGCTGCTGCTTTACTGCATCAATATGTGCTATAGACTGAGGGTGGTGAGGAGGAGAATGCTGACAACCGACCCAAAGTGAGGAGGAGGAGAACAGTGTACAGACCCAGGGGAACCTACCAAGGCCTACATGAGCTGGAGATAGTAGAGCGCTATATGGTGGACAGGGATATTCTATAGCAAATCGTTGAGATGTGCCGGCCACACCTTACACACAGAACTAATAGAGGGAACCCATCCCAGTGGATACCAAGGTATGTCTAGGCTTAAGAATGCTATCCACAAGTACCTTCCAAAGACGAACTGGGGATATCATGGGGGTCTCACAGGCATCAGCATCCAGGGTACTCCACCAGTTCCTGGATGCCATGACACAACATGCCAATGAGCACATATATTTCCCCACCACCTGTGAGATGCTGACCACACATATGGGTCTCTTCCACGATATAGCAGAATACCTTGAGGTAGTTGGTGCTATATACTGCACCCACATCCACATCAAAGCACCACCCAGTGAACAGGGCAGGGTCTACATAAACCGCAAGGGCTTCCCCTCCATCAACTGCCAGGTCATGTGCGATGCCCAGGGCATTATCATGAATGTGTGTGCTGGCAGCCCTGGAAGCTATCATGACTCCCACATCTGGCATTGCTCACAGCTGTATCAGGCCTTTGCCGGGGGGAGGGGGGTCATCCCATTTGGCATCTAGTGGGGATGCTGGCTATGCACTGGAGCCGTGGTTGATGACACCCATCAGAAATGCACACACACCTGAACAAGAACACTATAATGAGGCACACACACAAACCAGGATTATTGTAGAGTGTTTGTTTGGGATGCTGAAGTCATGGTTCAACTGCCTTGACATATCCGGTTAAGCCTTGCAGTACTCTCCAGCTACATGTACACAAATGTTCATAGTATGTGCCATGCTACACAATATGATCCTGTGGAAACAGCTATGGCAGGAACAGCACGGGGCAGGGCCACACAGCCCCCCACCATTGCCATGGCCAGCACAGGCACAGAGGGACTCAGGGGGAACATCCTGAGGCTGTCCCTGTAGATAGAAGGAGCCATGCACAGTATGGCCAGGCCTTGGCAAAGAGGCAACGCATAGCACACAAGCTGACACTGTAGGGACCCAGGGAATGATACCTCTCTCTCACTCGCACATATAGCAAAAGGGATGCCAAACATGACACTACCTGAGTTTTACCATGTACAGAGAGTGTACTATGTGCATCCAACATAGTCAGCCCTCCAGCACTGTCCTCAATACTGGCCCAGCAACAAGGTAAGTCACTCTTCCTATCAATTACTGAATGGAGTAGTATGTTCTCATACTTGTATGTATGATATGGATGCAAGCATGCAAGGGAATTGGGTGGCTGAATGGGATAACAGCAGCCAGCTACATGGGACAGCAGGAAATTCATACCAAATACTGGTGTCAACATACTAGGCAGCACTACACAAAGTGACAACCCCCACTGCAGTACATGTGATGGCCCAAAGAATTGTGGGTGTCAATAGGTCACACACATGGATGTCAATGAGGGTCACATATTCACCACCAGCCTCACCCAGCAGGACAGGTGTAGATGACCATGAAGAAAGGCTGGGCTAAGGCCCCCAAATGATGGCAATGGTGAACAGCCCCCCACCAGACCTACACAGACATACTACAACAGGTCTGGCAGTTGCATTCCAGTTCTGAAGGGTAAGAAGTCTGAAACTGAAATATATGCCATTAAGATCTAACGTGTGTACTCTACTGATATGCCTCCTGTCTGCATGATAGGTCACAATACAATATGAAATGGAAGCCAACAGAGTAACTGAAATACCAGTACAGTCATTTCAAATGTTAAAGTCTGCAGGTGTGCACCCCCCCCAACAATACCATGTAGAAATGCAGTAACAGATGGCCTGCAGCACTCTCAAATGGCCTACAGTCCTCTGGCAAAGGCCCATGCCTCACCCATAGTGCCAATGTATGGAATGTCAAGGGGTCCCAACTAACAACCTAATACAGAAAACAGAAAACAAATGCAAGGCCATGTTGACAAATGCAGGAGCATGCCTACCCATGTCCTACTCCAAGGACTATGGATCAAGCCATAAATACTACTGAGATAAAGGCCCAATTATAGGGATACCTCTGGGATCTTGCTTACATAATGTTAGGTGGAGGAGAGAATAAGAGGGGGGGGGTGTAAAAGCATGGATGTCATGGAGTGTGTGAAGGCTGAAACTCTAATATCCACCCATACTACTCCTGACTGCAAACCCATAAATGAATAGCCACAAAACCGTGTGTAAACCACAATGTGAAGGTAAACTGAACAGATATATGAGTTCTGCCTCTGGATAACGTGGGTGTATCTGTACAGCTGGGAGGTATGGCCCCAGCAGGATATAGTCATTCCATGAAGTTGAGAAAAGCACAAGGAGCCAACATACTAACAAGGTACTGGACCATTTACACAGAACCAGCAGTCTATCTGTAGCTACCCCTCCACAATGGCAGGTGTGTGCCAGAATGTGTAGTCTGTATGCCTCAGAATATTGGTCTCAGCTTTATTCACCTTGTATTTCCTGGTAAATAACTGTGAGCAAAGAATGATAACTGTCAGTAGTTGATGACATGACACATCACAATGTAAAACAGTGCATATGTCAGGAAATCTATGCTACAACCAAACATGTCACACAAGCAGCATAGACAACAATAGTTACAGTATCTCCCATATGTTAAGCCCATTGTGTCTCCATATTGGCAACCTATCTACAGATATCCTGCAGAAACAGTTTGCTTGGTGTAGCTGTAGCACGCAAAACCCTGAACTGAAGTCCAACCTTCCCTGGAATGAATGCACACACTCAGTATAGAAGGTCATACTGGGCATGCTCCTACACTTAGAGAAATGAAGCCCATGTCTCACAACACAGTGGGCTACAGATATTGGTTATCCGCAGCTGTCTGTGCATTCACACCAAATTGTACACCATTGATACTTCACACACACACACACACACACACACACACACACACACACACACACACACACACACACACACACACACTGGATAGGAATACACACATATATCTAAGGCCAACATAATATAATATGTCAAACATACACACACTAAGATGTGGGGACAAGAAAGACAGACAGCGACAGAGAGAATTCCATTATGAGGCATGTCCCACCCACTACACATCCCATTGGCCTGTATCACACGATGTGCTGATGTCATTCACTGTAGAAATACCTTTGTCTAGCCCTCAGCCCAATAGTGTCAGTGGTGCTAGTGATAACTGTGTAACACTACAGTACAAATAGGTATCCATGTAGCAGTTGTAATCTCAGTCCTGTCAAATGTAAAACTGTGTGTGAGTGTGTGTGTGTGTGTGTGTGTGTGTGTGTGTGTGTGTGTGTGTGTGTGTGTGTGTGTGTGTGTGTGTGTGTGTGTGTGTGTGTGTGTTTGTGTCTTTCTAGATGAATGTGGTTGAGGCCATTCACACTCACTAAACTTCCCTTACTTCTCCTTCAGCACTGCTGCTGATATCACTCACCTTCAAAGATACCTTTGGACAGCTCTCCAGCATATAGGCACTGTGGTGCTTGTGATAACTGTGTGATACTATAGTGTGGCAAACTAGTTAGGTAGGAGTTCAGTCCTGATCCTGGTGACTGTGTGAATGTGAGTGTTTGTGTGAGTGAGTGTGTGTATCCTTGCAGAGATCTTGTTTTGTGGTCATTAACACTTACAACACTTCCCTTACCCCTCCTTTAGCACTGCTGCTGATGTCACTCACCTTCAAAGATACCTTTGCAAAGCTCTCCAACATGTAAGCTCAATGGCATGTGCGATCAGTGTGGAAGCAATAACTACATGGATAGGGGATTGAATTTTACTCCTGGCATTTGATTGTGTCTGCACATATGTCTACATATTTATGTCTGTACCTCAAAGATTTTTGCCCCATTTACACCCAGTACACATCTCAGTGCCTGACTTTAGCAGTCCTGCAGATATCATCCACCTTAGAAGTACCTGTTGGCACCCCTAACCCATGGAAGGTCAGTGGTGCATGTGGTAAATGCATAACCATAATGGTCCAAAAAGATAGTTAGATAGAGGTTTGAACCTCACCCCTGGCAAATGTAAATGTGAGTGTAGGGTTAAATATATTGTGGAATCTCTCACCCACTACATCACCCAACACCAGTATTTACAAAGGCTGGTGATGTTCCTCATCTTAGAAGTACCTTGGGACAGCATCCATCCTATAAACTCCATGGCAATAAAAGCAGTACACTGTAGTAGTAATACATAGCTAGGTAGGGATTTGAAACTCAGTACTGGCGTGTGTGTCTGCCATCAGTATTTTATTTGGGGGTCGGTGTGATTGTGTAATAACAGGATTTATTGGGGGGTGTTTTTCGCTAAACTATTATGTTGAGGACCTAGTATATGTCACAATGACTTGGTGTAGACAATCCACAGCCCTAATGATCTAGTGCCATGTAAAATGACATGGGACAGTATGGATTAGTGAACAATATAGGCAACCCTTCTAATACTCAGAGACCACTCTCCACCCACGTATCATATACAAACACACTTGGCTAGGCAACAATCACTATATCAGTAGTTCCCCTGCATATTGCCTCAGAGATAGTACCCACGGTGTGATTGCAGTGGACTACATGCCTGTTGACCACAACAGTGGAACTGACACCAGAAAGTAGTTTGATGTGTTACATCTCTTGACTGTGTGTTATCATGCAAGTAAAAGGACATGGCACCCTGTTCCATCCCCTCAGTAGCCCAATCAATGTGTACAGTGGCCCTTTTGCCATGTTTCCCACTGGGCGGCTGCAACAACTGTACAGTCTGCAAATGTAAACCACAAAGGGAATACTATGCCTTATACACATGCCCTGTATGGACACATGCCACTAACTCCACTGAATACCCGTATCATACTGTCAATGTAAGTGCAATCACTACCTCAGTTACATAGCCAGGTCTCACCAAATTAGGTCAGGAATACTACATCAGAAGACACCAATCTGTCCACACAACATGCCCAGAGACCTCAAGCACACTTCCACACATCAAAGAACATGCATGTGGGACATGTTCATAACCCAGACACTGTCCATGTTACGGAATATAGACCACATACATGGGAAGCAGTGCACATCACTGGAAATCCACAACAGAAATCTGGATGTGTGGATGGGGAATACAATACCCACTCCTGGGGACCACTCCAGTGACTATACTCCTGAGCCGCACTGGGGGCTATTTTCATGTGGCCTGATGCCAGGATATTCCCTTGGGCTAGATTTGTAGAGCCTTCAGGCCCATTCACCTAATACACACATATGAAGCAATGAACCTATGTATCTCAGTACTGGCAAGTGTGTGTGTGCGTGTGTGTGTGTGTGTGTGTGTGTGTGTGTGTGTGTGTGTGTGTGTGTGTGTGTGTGTGTGTGTGTGTGTGTGTGTGTGTGTGTGTGTGTGTGTGTGTGTGTGTGTGTGTGTGTGTGTGTGTGTGTGTGTGTGTGTGTGTGTATGTGGGTGTGTGTGCATGTGTGAATAGTGATCCCAATGTGTTTGGTTGATGAATATCCCCTGTGGCTGTGGTTATTGGCAATCAGAGGTGTGTCCAAACCAGAGGATGTACCATTCTCCATTCTACAACAGATGTTGTACATCAACATATACCTATGTACAACCCTCAGCCCTATAATCTTTGAGGCATATTCAATCACTGTGTTACAAACCGGGGATTACCGTGCACATACTGTACCCTGCCTATGACATGGTGGATGTGTCACCACACTGCCATACCCTATGGCCTTGCTGCAGGTCCACATCCTGGTGACACACAGATGCCTAGAAAGGAAATGGGATACAGCATGTGAGAACACATTCACTCAGCACTTCACTTGTGGGGGAAGAGAGGGGTAGAGCTGGCACTGGATGTATTGCCACAACTTTGGCCGTTATCTGTTGTCTCAGGATAGGTATTAGCTTTGTGCAGTAACTTGCAGCACTTGTGTTTAATGCTGTGGAGGTTGGTGTAACTATCAAAGGCTATTGTGACTGTCATCAGTGTCTGCTGCATCTTTGCTGCCATAGATGCCTGTCGGGGATTCCATGAGGGATCTAAAGTTGTGTTTGAGGCTAATAAGGGAGTTCAACAGTCATGGGACACCACCTTTCCCTGCAACAGTGTCCTCCTTCTGGTGTACACTTTAGTAATGGCAGGGGACCATTAGATTTCTCCCAGTGTTTGGAGGAAAGTGTCTGGGTTCTGTTGGCTCTGGCTAGTACCATGCATTCATGTACCTGTTTGCATAGTGCCTATGTGTATGATTCCACAGTCATGCAGCTACTTCCCATTGCCATGGGTGTAGTGAAGACACCCACCCCTGTTTCCTTGGCTGCAAAGTCAGCTTTGGAGAGGTTTTGCCAGGCAGTTATCTTTGTGGGGGGGGGGGGGGTGGCTGACATGTTGAGTTCCATGTTGATTACAGCCTGTGTGAATCTCACCATGCAGGGATTGAGATCTGTGGATGAGCAACAGTCCCATATTTAAGTGGTCAACACAGGTCAAGGTTGTTGCATCCTCTACCAGAGGTCAGTATGAGCTGGTCCAGGGCAATGGAAATGATGAATCCCAGAGGTGTTGGGCCACTGTACTGGTGCTTGGCTACATTCACCAGGTGATGGAGGGGTAGTTGAAAACTCATACTATGTCAATGTTGCTTTGGACCATCATAGATGGCAGGGTGTTGAGGAATGTGCATTGCCAGTCTAGGGATATAGATGTGGACCCATAGCAGGCTATGGTCTGGATTGCACTATTACCCCAAGGCAGTTGTACCAGAAGTATCTCCAATGCATTATGATGGGATACTGGACTGGAGGTGTTCCTATCCATAATGAATATGGAGACACCACCTGTGGAGGTGTGGTATGGTCTATGTTTGGGGGCTGACAGCTGTGGAGTGCATCATAGCCTGATACTGCAGGTCTTCTGTCTGCTGCTGTGAACCACCTCTCCATTACAGCAGACATATGTCCTCCACTCCAACAACTGCTATGAGTGACTGCATCCTGACAGTTAGATCTCCACTGTTGAGCAGCATGACCCTCAGACTGTATACATGTGTAGCTGTTATGGTGGTAATAACATTAGGAACACTGCCTAATAAGGCACCATAGGGGTGGCAAGACACTTAGCCAGTAGCTGGCAACACAGGGGTGACAGATGTAGGACATCCGTGGCAAGTCATTGGGTTTTGTCAATCATGTCATCCCAAGCAGAGAGGTTCTGTAGCCCCTGAGAATGACACATAACACGTAAGCTAATGTTGCAGTCAAACAATGTTGCAGTCAACCATCTGTTGATAGTAAGTCTTGAACCCAGTACCCTGTACACTATAGTCGCAGCACCTAACCACTAAGCCATCACCGCAGCATCCTTCTGGGTGACAGCAGTACACTGCCCAGGGCTACTGTCACATCTGCCTGGACCACATAGTCAGAGAGTTCAACCATGTCTCCTGTCACACCCACATGGATACAGAGTGATACTCTTAGTTGTTGTGGAGTGACATGACTGGCTGTGTCATGTGTTGGATGCTGGCATGTGATTGATATTTGGTTGTTATCTGCTCCATATTCAATGTAGTGAGTGGGATGTGTGTGTCTCAGTAATGAGTTACCTATGATCACTGTATTGTGCAAGGTGGTTAGCCTTAGGGGCTTAGGTTGGGGGCACACTGTGTAGATTAAGTATGTGTCCCTTGGCATGTGCCATGTCAAGTTGTCTGTGTGGGTATCTGCCTTGCTGGTCTGTGCTGTTTGGGTAGATGTCCATTAAGCGCCTCTGGGAAGGTGGGTGTGTGGCTTTTCACTGTATGTCAGGGCTGTCAAAGTGGGTGGCATGGTGAGCTATGTGTTTCACATGATGTGGTGCAGGTGTTGATCTTATCCTCTTGACCTGCTAGTCCAGTCTTTGCTGGAGAGTGCATATGTCCACATTGGGAGATATATG
This sequence comes from Protopterus annectens, assembly GCF_019279795.1. NCBI lineage: Eukaryota > Metazoa > Chordata > Ceratodontiformes > Protopteridae > Protopterus > Protopterus annectens. Next base: position 460,657,663 of record NC_056742.1, on the reverse strand, counting down.
GGTAACCTTCACAGGTCTGAGCGTTTGGAGTTTAGATGGGAGGGTTGTCTGTGTACATGAGGCAGTTGCAACAGTGCCCCAGTATGGACAAGTGCACCAGTTTAATGGGTGAAAGCACAGATAACTGCCCTTTAAACATGCCAGGAGGCATGGACATAACTAGTAAGTACCAGGGTGACATCTGTGATGAACAAGTGCTGCTGACAGCTCACAGGTGTGCCACACTTCTTGATACAATAACTTGTTGAAGTGCCAAGCCATAATGCTACTGGAAATGCAAGACAGAAAGAACTAGCATGATATACGGGTGGAACAGAAGGCAGACTGTCTGCCACTTGTAATACTTTACCACAGCTGTGCAGTTATCAGCAGCTTTGGCCATGTGAAAATTCAGTAAGCTCTGTAGCATGTGGAGCAACTGTGTAACACTATAGTAGACATACCTAGATAGGCAGGAGTTCTAATCCCAATACTGGCAAGTGTGTGTGAATCATATACTGTCTGGCTCATACCATTTTTGACCTGTTTGCTCCGCTTTACATTTCCCTTCACTCCAATTTAGTAGACCTGTTGATGTCATCCACTTCAGAAGTACTTTTGGTAGAGTTGAAAATGTATAAGCTCTGTGGTGCATCACATAACTGCGTAGCACCACAGTAGGAATACCTACATAGGCAGGAGTTTTAATCCCAATACTGGCAAGTATGTGTGTGTGAATCATGTACTGTTTGGCTCATACTATTTTTGACCTGTGTACTACTCTTCACTCCAATTTAGTAGACCTGTTGATGTCATTCACCTTAAAAGTACCTTTGGAAGAGTTGGAAATGTATAAGCTCTGGGGAACAATGCATAACTGTGTCACACTATAGTAGGAATACGTAGGTAGGCAGGAGTTCTAATCCCACTACTGACAAGTGTGTGTGCATATGTATGTAGGTATGAATTATGTACTGTCTGGCTCATACCATTTTTGACCTGTGTACTACCCTTTACACTTCCCTTCACTCCGATTTAGTAGACCTGTTGATGTCATCCACCTTAGAAGCACCTTTGGAAGAGGTGGACATGTGCAAGCTCTGTGGCTCGTCTCATAACTGCTGAAAACTATATTAGGAATACCAAGACAGGCAGGTGTTCTAATCCTAATGCTTGCAACTGTGTGTGTGTGAGGATCATATTTTGTGTGCCTTATACCATTTTGATGTGTATACCATAAATGGCTGGTGACCACCTCCCACTGCCATTATTTTATATAGTGTGGTAACAGCATCTGCCACACATGCAACAGGTTAAACCATTGTACAGTCTTCTGTACAGATGTGTCTGGAATATCCATATGTTTGAAACCTATACGTGGTCAGATGTGGTCTGTGTGCCTTAACAATGCCCATGTATGTGATATTATAGCCAATTAGGCCACAGTGAGTGTACTGACACACATGGCAGCATGAGGTATCATACCTGACTGAAACATCATGCTGATAGGACGTCTGCCACCCTCACAGGTGGCCAGCCTAGTAGTGCAATACATGAGCCCGGATGCTTGGTTTTACAAGTGAACTATACCAATTATGGGTCACATTAAAGGCTGGAAGAGGTGTAGACTGTCATACTGTGGTCCTAATTAGTATGTAACAGGAACACCTTGTATCTTAAGAGGGGTTTGTACACAATTCATATCCACTGTATACCAGTAATGTGCCATGCATGACCCTACCTTAGGCCGTTTGGCCAGCACAATATGCTGGCCTCTGTCCAGATGACTTGGCACTGACAAGCTGTGAGGTATGCTTTAGGAATGTTGAATTGACATCACATAGGCCCCAGTGGTGACAATTGTGATGCAATACAGTTACCCCTGCACAAGTGAACATGCACAACAAGCAATATAGCCATTACATAAAGCAATATAGCTATTACTGATGGTTGTGTGCATGGTAAATAGCATGAGTGTCACATGCTTGGGATACTGCCTGGCAACAACAGAACAATATCATACTCACTAGCTTCAGGCTGCTGTCCAATATGCAGACCAGAGGGTCCTAGGTAGTTGTGAGAGGGAGTTATCGTCAGCAGATGCACATGTGGCCTTGGTACAGGATGGATGCACCATGTCTGCACATCTGCAGTACTAACTGCAATAATACATAATGTCCTGTCTTCACCATAGATGTGCACCTCTGTGCATTAGAAAATCCCATCCACAACTGCAATAGGACCTGACACATGCATGTAGATACAATACAGATACATGTATGTCTGATACATTAGTGTACTAATACCCACTCGGCCCTTACATGCATGCTGTTCATCCAGTGTGGTGTGTGTGTGTGTGTGTGTGTGTGTGTGTGTGTGTGTGTGTGTGTGTGTGTGTGTGTGTGTGTGTGTGTGTGTGTGCAACCCACCTCCACAATGCTTCCCTCAGCATCATGGCTTGTGCATTCAATATGCGGCACAAGTGTGGTGAGGATCTCCTTGGTGGGTGTCAGTGAGGGCTGGATGGCAGGGCACCCACCTGTGGCTAGCCGGTCCCTCGCTACAGCAGCAGCCCATTGATAGGCATTGCATTTGAGGTTGTCGGCCCGATGCTGCACATGCTCATAAGTTTTGCTGTGCAGGCCGCCATCATTTACCCTGCGGACCACACTGTTCCACAGGACAGTCCTCTCCTCTTCGTCCAAATGACAGGGCATAATGTCCAATCACATATTGGGTGATGATGTCTGTTTCCCCAACAGAGAATGGTGGACTCTGCATGTTAGCTGGAAGACATAAACAGGAAAAAGATCACAGGACCTCATACGCTTGACAAAATGCACATCAACAGTGGATATTACTTGCAAATAATCCACACTACACCAAAACCCTCCAAGCTATCATGGCTACAGCAGCTTGCATTACATGCCTGTCCCTGAGCTATCTTATTCCCCCCAATGTTGGACACTTGATTGCATAATTCTCTAACCTCCATTCATTTCTGTGTAGAGGGTTGACAGTGGGCATCTTCCATGTGGATGGTGTGTGGATAGTGGCAGGCCTGTGTTTGACTGTGGTGTGTGATAGAGCTTGGAGCACATGCCTGAAGTCATGTAGGAGGCAGACACTGATGTTATTATGCCCCATGGAGATATGCTGTTTTTGCAATCAGTAGGCAATATGTCCATGCTCACCATGGCTGAGGTCAGAAGTGTGGTTGATGTGCATATCACCCTGTACAACTGGGATGGACAGAGTAGCAATGTTCCCACCTAACCTGTGTGATGCAGGTTGCCTATATCCATGGCATGTGTGTATGAAGTGTTCTTTACCACTAGTACAGGGTGAATTGTGTTGTTTCATTTGAGACTTACAACATATGTGGAGACATGATTGCAATTGTCCTTGGTGGTGTGGATATGTCCGATTCATAGTCATAGTCAACCTTACAAGAAGTCACCTGTGAACTTACATGCTTGCTCAAATATAGGTGGACTTGCTTCAAAGTTGTTGCCTGCACCTATGTGTCCCTGTACAGCCAATGTAGCAATCTATTATGAGGTTTGTGTATTGCTGCTGTCCACCAAAGGGGATTACTCTACCTTGGTGGAGGCTGGATATACAGGTCAGGTAAGGCTGTGTCCATATAGCTACAGTGGATATGAAGAGTACACACCCCTGATGCACTGCCTGGTATTTGTGCAATTGAACATGACACCACAATAACTCATTTCATAACAATTCACACCTGTCGTGTGACCTATAGCCTGTACAATTCAATTAAAAACATAACAATCGGGTATGTGAAAATATATGGAAATAATACTCAGTACAATAAGCCAGCTGAATGAGTGTGCACACCCTTAAACTGATATGTTGTGTATGCACCTCTTGAGATGGTTACATCATTCATCCATCTTGGTCTGGACTCAACATCATGGAACATCTTCACTTGGCAATAGTTGGTTACCTTCCTAGAAACACCTTTGATTGTATTTCAAAGGAATTGTACAGGTTAGGGGTCACATAGAGATGATAAACATTATGAAATGATCTTCTGTGGTCTGATTGACATACAGCACACATACCTGGTACTCTGACAGGGGTGTGTACACTTGTGATATCCACTGTATATAGCTGTAGATATAGCTGGTAGTGGTAGGCATGGACAGAGGGTCATAACACAGGTGGACACTTCTCTGATTAATAGCTGACTATCATGCCTACTCTAGTACCCATATCAGTGGCAGGGCACTGCAACAACCAGTAGCTGTTCACATTTTGGTCTGTTGTATGCACTGACACTGATATTACACACATGTGCAGCATGCACAACCTATGTACCTGAATGCTTGAAACCATTGTGATTTAGTATCATGCATTCCAGCTGAACATAAGCATACATACATGTGCTCAGGGGATACCTGGTATACATTTCTGTTATATGTTAGTATGGCACACTGCAGTTACAGTCTTGCCACTCAATCATACATCTCAACCTGTTAAAGCAGTACATCTGGACAATGGCACACATAAATGGGTGTCAAAGGGGACATCGGTATTGATTCTGTATTAATACAGCTGCACCATACATTAGTACATTGATTGCACAGTAGGGTTTGACATCAGTCTGATAACCTGGAAAATGTCCAACAGTCATAAGTAGGCTATCATGTTATAATACTCTCTTAAAACATAAACCCACTACTCTTGCAGCAGATGGTATACCTGCTCATTTCCTAAAAATGGCTACCGACTCTCTATCCTACACAGTCTCAATCTTAATCAACCGCTCCATACAGGAATCCCACATCCCTCAACTATGGAAAATCTCTTACATCATTCCCCTTCATAAGGGTGGAAATTCCTATGATTTCTCTAACTATTGCCCCATAGCCATTCTGTCTCCTTTTTAAAAGACACTTGAGAAATGCATACACTCTCAGGTCATGCAGTTCCCAGACTCTAACAAGCTCTTGTCCTCTACGCAACATGGTTTCTGCCAACACCACAGCACAATCTCAGCCCTTCTCCCTTTCAAAAACCTGGTTAACCAACATAGAAATAACAACAGATTTGTATCTGCTATATTCCTGCACCTCTCCAAAGCATTTGACATGGTTTCCCACTCCATTCTAATAGATGTTCTTACCTCTCTGTCCTTTGACCCTAACACTTTGGCATGGTTTAAAAACCATCTATCAGACCGGCAACAAGCTGTCCAGTGGCAAGGAGTTATGTCGTCTTTACTCCTAACTACCACTGGTGTACCTCAAGGTTCCATACTCGGTCCACTCCTCTTTTCTATCTTTGCCAACAATCTACATACCTCTACCCTACAGGCTTCACTCATACAGTATGCAGATGATTCCACCCTGATCTGCTCCGCCCCAAATCTTACCACCCTACAGCATCTTGCCCAGGAATCTTTTACCTCAGTAGAAATGTGGATCACAGATATTCAACTTATCTTAAATCCCAACAAAACGAAGCTACTTCTATTTACCCCAAACAAATCAAAAACCACTCCACTCTCCTTCTCTATCTCCTCTAGTAATGGAACTGTCATTTCACCCTCTCTCCACACCAACCTGCTTGGGGTTGAAATAGATAACAACCTACACTTTGACATCCATATCTCTCAAACTATTAAAAAGGTACACAAAAATGGGGTTCCTGTACAGACAAAAAGACTTTCTATCAGATCAAGCTCGGGTCACCCTAGCTCAAACCCACCTTCTTTCCATACTCATGTACGCAGCACCTATTCTCACCTATGTAAGAAAATCTGACCTGGAGAAACTTGAGTTGTGTTATAACAAAATTGCCAAGTTTGAAAAAAATTCCCTCTTTAGAACACACCATTGTATACCTCTTAGGCAACTTCAGTGGCTTGAGCTCCCACAATTATTAACCTACCAGCAACTAGTCATAGCTTATAACAACCTAAAATATCCTGAAAAAACTCCAGCCCTTAGGGAACTACTGACTAACTATATTCCAAATCGACCACTCCGCTCTGCCAACAAATCACTCCTCTCTACCTCCACAGCCAACAACACAGCGGGTAAAGCTCTATTTTCTCACAGTATAGCAAACATTTGGAATAATCTCCCTCCCTCGGAGGCTCATCTTATTAGCTCTTGGCTATGTCCATGTTTTGCTTAATCCTAGTGTATGCTACCACCATCTTTCTCTCTTCTCTCCAATTATCAGACCCTTAGTAAAACTGGAAGCAACAAATGATATCCCTTAACATTTAGAAATGTTGTTGTGATCTCTGCATATTTTGATGACTAACTTAATGTTCACTTGTATATATTGCTGGTATGATCTTTCTTTGTGTACTGTTCTATTATGCACAAAATACTGCTCAATAACAACGTCTTTACTTTACATTATGTACTATTATTATCATTGTCTGTTGTATTAATTAAGTGGAGCTTTTCTCCCTGGGCCTCCACTGTAAATGGACCTCATCCAGTCGGACCATCCCGGTTAACATTTGTAGAATAAATAAAAATTAAATAAATAAAAATAATGTAATTGCTCACAGACTTGCCAATGGTTTAGCTGACATAACACAGGTATATGTGTATGTGACTATAGATATCAGTCACAAATGTGCTTATTGTCCAGGAGAACACTGTAGAGTTGAATGTTATTAATTCAATATATCACATGCCGTTCAACACACATGTCTGCAAAAGTACTTTAGTATGCACATGCCCTATTGCCCTATATAGGTCTCTTAGCTTTACAAGGCAAACATGTGTCATACTCATAATCACAGGTAACATGAATATGGAAAACATCCCATTAACTGGCCTAGCAGTGGCACAGTCACAACTGTTTGACAGTCACCCCTGTGGTTGACTTGAAATATTCCTGTTACAAACATAGAATGTTCGTAGAATGATACATTTAGCATTATGGTGAATATTCTTAAGGATGTGGAGTCTTAAACTCAAGTGCTTGTCATTACTTGATGAATTCAAAACTCAGCTTTTCTCCAGAGAAGTACAGATCTTAAGAGGAACAGGCAAAAATGCATGATGGTAAAATGTGGACATTCTGTGAAGATCTGTACAGTTGAGAGGTATGTCTGTGATATCTCCCACTGCAGAGAGAGCCTGATGCTATGGCCATAGCAGATGTTTAGCAGGACATTAGTACATG
>NC_056742.1:460643005-460645505 GCF_019279795.1 Protopterus annectens | reverse complement strand
ACCTAGTTAGTGAGTGGGGAATGTTATCAAAGGCTTTGGCCAGATCAATGTAGGCTGTATTTGTCACCTTGCTTTCATCCACAGCTCAGGTGACTGAAGCCAAGTAGTTGACCAGGTTGAATGAGCAGGTATGACCTACCCTTCACAAAGGTAAACTGTGTGGGATCCTGAATCTGCAGATTCCCATATCCCTGTTTATTAGGTGCATGATGATGCATTCCATAGCTTCGCATAACAGACTTGTCAGGCAGTTGGGGCGGTATTTCCCAGGGTCTGTAGTTACACCTCGTTTGTGGAGAGGGATGAATGTAGCAGTGCACAGTTCAGTAGGGACAAAGCCTGAGGTGAGGCTGTGCTTGAACAGGGCACATGGGTAAGGTGCCAGGTCACTCTGTAGTTCATGCTCGACACCGTCCCCCATTCTGGAATTATAGATAAACTCACTAAACTAGGTTTAAATCCCTACATCACAAGACGGGTTGCCAACTGGCTCACTGAGAGAACACACACTGTAAAAGTTGCAGACTCCAAATCTGACTTCAAACCAGTGACAAGTGCAGTACCACAGGGCTCAGTCCTGGGACCTCTCCTGTATGGTATCTACTTCTCTGACATACAAGCTAACACAGAAGGCCTCTGGATAATGAAGTTTGCAGACGACTGCAAACTAGGAGCCATAGCCGAGTCCCCAAATGATGTGGACATCCTAAAGAAGGACCTCACTGAGACAGATGCCTGGTGTCAGAGTCATGGCCTCAAGCTCAATGCCAAAAAGTGCATTGTCATCCCCTTTGGTAAAAACTCTGTACCCATAAACTATCACATAAACGGCAGTCTACTTAATGCCAAATGTGTGATAAGTGACCTTGGGACCCAGGTAGGCAGTAGTCTCTCCTTTGATAATCACATCACCACAGTAGTCCGGAAAACCTTCTATGTGGCACACCTCATCACAAAAGGGTTCTCATCCAGGAAAGAAAGAGTTCATTGTTCCCCTTTACTCGGCACTCATTAGACCCATTATAGAGTACAATGCCCCTTTTGAAATGTACCTCAGAAGACATCTGCAGCAGCTGGAAAGGCCACAGAAGTACCTCACAAAGAGGATTACTGGCCTCAAACAGATGCCCTACACTGACCGTCTCAAAAAACTCCAGCTTTACTCTGTAGCATATCACCTACTCTGAGGAGATCTCTGCCTAATATATAAAGCTATGTTAAACCCAGAGCTGTTGGACATGCTACACCTTAAGAAATCCCAATCCCTCCGAGCTACATGCTCTAGGGACCTAAACCTTGTCATCACAATAAACAGGACATGCTGGAGGGATAGATTCCTGTCCCAGAGACTTCCTATACTCTGGAACAAGCTACCCATCTATGTCAAGCAAAGTTCCTCATTAGCACTCTTCAAGAAAAATCTTGATGAGTGGATGGGAAATAGGAAATACACCCCGGGGATAATTTCTGTGGCTCTGCTTAACAGGGGCACAGGAAATTAACTTTCTTGGGTGGCATAAGCCAGGGATCCTTGTTGGCTAGGCTTACTTAGGCCCTTGGGCCGATACCCTAGTACCTACCTATGAACCTATGAACCTATGTACAACACAGCCAGGGATATTCTCAGGTCCCATAGAAGCTGTATTCTTGGCCTTGGACAGTGGTATTTTAACCTGTGCTGCACTAATGGGTGCCTGGGTGGCTGGCGGTGTATCGGTATTGTAATTGGTCCTTTGGGGGGGGAGTGAGGGGTAATGTTTGCACTCAAGATGCCAGTCAGTATATTCACATTATTTGTTGGTTCAGTTTGGGAGGTACCATTGTCTAGTAGCTCAGAGCAAATCTTGGTATTGCCATGGAGATTCTTTACATAACTGTATGAGGCCTTGCGTTGTCTTTACTATGTGCTCCAATTTTGTTCTCACAGCTAACTTTGTAGTATTTGATGAGGGATCTCAACTATTCATTGAGGCTGATAAGGGTTTATTTCCTGTCTTGGGATTTCACCTTATTCCATATTGGTTCCCTCCTTCTGTTGTACAGTTTCTTTATGGCAGGGGACCACCACATCAAATTTCCTTTTTTTGAAGATGAGGGTCCTGGTTGTATTGGGTAAGGCGGTATCCATGCATTTGTGTATGTGTTCATAGTGCATTGTTGTTTGATTTAGCTGTCATGCAAGTAGTCTCTATTTGCATGACTGCCGTGAGGTTAGCCACCTCTGATTTTATGAGGCCATAGTTAGCTTTGGAAAGGCTTTTCATGGTGGTTACCTGTGCAGAGGCGGGTATGAGGGCTGTTGATTTCTAAAGGTGATTAATTTGTGTTCAGATATAACAAGGGAAGAGTTGACTATTGCTGTAGAGCAACAGTCGCCCATGTTAGCAAGGACCAGGTCAATGTGATGTGCATGCACATCAGTACATGAGTAGCTTTCCCACTTAATGGTGGGGTAGTTGAAGTCAACCAGTATGAGAGTGTTAGCTTGGACACTAATATT
>NC_056742.1:460545505-460638005 GCF_019279795.1 Protopterus annectens | reverse complement strand
GAGCTGTATTCCCACCTGTGGGGTTTAAGTACGTCTGATTTCCTGCCCTTTGTGATGATTAGACAGTTTTGAATATGCTGAGCTAAGCTAAGCTATGGGCAAACCTGCTTAGCTAAGGTTGGCAGTGCTTAAAGGGGTAGGCTCAGCACTGCTTACCAATGGGCAAATCCACTTAGCCGGGCTACTCATTGCTTAACATTCATATGTACACAATGCTTACACCCGGTCAGCATAGCTGTGCAATGCTTAGGATTGCTTATGTTTTATTTTATTGGACTACCACCTGTATGGGATTGATTCATCATTCATTACATATTATAAATTTGTTTACCTTCACTGACATCCCCTAATGAGCTGTAATTACATTTATTCTTGTGTGACTATACTGTATGGGACACTTGTGTTTATATGGGGATTTCACTACTTTATTACATGGACACCTCACATCTGGGCCTAATACACTACTTTGGTTGAGAAATATAAGTTACTTCCTACATAAATTTACAAATACATTAAAATTGTAATGATTACACATACAAAATGAAATGGCTTTGAGAAGGTTCGAACTGTGAATGACTACATGCAAGGCATATGCTCAAATCACTACACTATTGCACCCATACTTATGTTGGATGTCTATTGCTATTTAACTTATCATGCCATTTCAGCTGGGCTAAGCATAGCTAAGCAATGGGCACACCCACGCAGCTATGCTTAAACTTTATTGCACATGTGAAAAAAAACTTTATTTGCTGCGATTTTTACTTCATACCCTTCCAAAAATTCATGCTAATGCTAAACCAGTTATTCTATTAACTTTCTAGGTTTGTAGGGACAATTTTCCATTGTAGCCTTGTCCAGATTTCTTACTCTGACAAATTGGGAGGTGTAACAAGTGATCTTGCTCTATTTAAATTGCTGTACAGCAATTATGGTGTGCAGGGGGCATGTGTATTGTAAGAGTACTGCTCTCAGACAACCCCCCTGCACTCATACACAGAACCATGCCCGTATTACAGCATGGCAGCATGCCTTCATGAATATGCATGGCACGCTGCTGTGCTGTATGGGAATGGTCCCTTCCGTGCAGTAATAAGCTATTCCTGCATGGAAGTTTACTGAATCTGGGGGTTGGACTTCTATATCGCAATAAAAAACTTCTGTCCACCTATTCTAGACTCTCCCTGTTCCAAGCCTATCTACTTCCTGGCCTCCTCCATAGAGCATCCTGCCTGTTCTCCATACTGGAACAATCTTACAATAAAATCACAAAATTGCATCTAACTTGCCTAATTTCACTCACCATTGCCTTGCTCTTAATTAAGCTACATTGGAATGAACTTCCCCATTATCTCAAATTATCTCAACTTCATATAACCCACTTTCTTCTCAATAAACCCACTGCTTGTCCCTCTCTCTCTAGTCTAGTCACTTACTATACCCCTTCCTGTCCCTTACGCAGTACTGACAAACTCTTTCTCCAAACTTATAGGTGCAGAATGAACATTGGCAATCTTTTATATAAATCCTCCATAACAAAATTCTAGAACAACTTCCCAGTAAATTTATGTAGCATTACAAACACTAACAACTTCAAAAAAGAGCAAAAAAATGTTTCTCCAGAAAACTTGGTTATGCCCCTGCCAGGACCCTACCTAATCCTCATCCTATCATCTGTCTCTCCCACTTCTAAGGAGTAAGTTTTCTACCTCTGTTCTATTTAGGTAATGCTATTGAACTATATAATCTGTATGGAATATATCATGCTTAGATTATTATAATAACTTGTTTATTATAATGTATTATTTTTCTTTTTTTCATATGTTTACAAAACTGTGCTTACTATGTATATATACTGTAAAATTATCGTTGTTACTCTTTTGTGATACCTATTACTGTAAAGTTGTAATTATTTTTCTTGGAGCTTTTCTCCTCAGGTCTCCACTGAAAATGGGCCTGATTTCAGCTGGACCAACCCGGTTAGCAAATGTGAAATAAATAAATTATAAATAAATAAATTGTAACAATCTTCCTACTCTCTTACAGAGAAAAACACATTTCTCCTACTAACTCGATAACTAGTGTTGGCACCATCCAGTTCTGGTTTTGTACAAAACTCTTTATATATTTAGTACTGGTATGTCTCACTAATCCCATGCTCCAGAGCTTTTAGGAATGGATTTCAAAACAAGTCACCTCACAGTAAGACGCTGTCTGGTTCTATTCTCAGCTAGAGCGTCTTCTGCGTGGAGACATGCATGAATGGGCGTACCTTCATTGAAGGTTGTGCATCAGGGCTGGTAACTCTGCACGTAAAAATCAACTACCAATCATTAGCGGACCGGAGTTCCGCTGTGGTGACCCCAAACCGGGAAAAGCCGAAAGACACAACAACTTTGGGTGGTCATTAGATATTATGATTCCTAATAGCCAGCTTATATTTACCAGACCTACTACAAAACTAGTTGTACTGCATGGAGTCTTTTATTACCCATTACATGCAACAAGTTATTACGACAGTCAAAGAATTGTAAACATTTATTCAGAGAGTCACTGCACAAAGTGCACATGGCAATAGCTTTAAAGTGTGTGATGCAGAAAGGCTTCCATAGATCCATTTAAACGCTTTAAGTTGAAAATGGCTGCAGGGAAAGAGGCTGCTGTATTAGCAGCAGAGTAAGTTGCCATCCTCAAAGGCCAGTTAGTGAGACTATTGTATGCGGAGTTAATTCACATAGTTTTCCTGATTATTTTATTGACCTATCCAAGTAAAACTTTTTTTTTTCTTATGTCTTTAGCATTAATAGAATTGTCCTTGGGTCCTTTCAGCTACAAAAATGCAATAAATTAATAAATACAGACATATACACACACAAACACACAAACGTATATATGCATACATCTTCCATGGCTCTAAGAAATGTTTTCCCATAGATTTCATCATCAGTCTTTTGGTGAATAAAATGTGCCCTTCTTCTTCAGTTCATGATATATATCATAAAATCAGTACCCATTGTACAAATTCCTCTACATGTGAAATAAAGATAAAGAATTCCAATGCATGACAAAAAACAGAAATCAAAATACACAATAAAACCCCACAGAAACGTAACATACAGATCACACAACAAACATACAATAAATTAATGGGTTTTGCACAAACCCAATGCCTGTCCTGCATTAAACAAAATGCTTTACACTATCACCCAAAGTCATCACTTAGATTGAGTAATAAGCAACTCCTGTCCATTTAAAAGCCCAGTCTATCTGCTGGTCATAGCCTCTACTCATTCTCGGTAGCCAAGATATGGGAATCTCCATTCCTGTACCCATCAGGTGTCCCTACCTTTAAGCACCTTCCTAGACAACACCTATCCAAGTACTGGCTCTGCTTAATGCTCCTGCCTTGGATGATTGTCCTTCTGACTTCACTCACCTTTTTTTTCTTTTTCATATTCTGTCTGACTGTTATTACACTTTTTATGTTATTTACCCATTTTAACTCATTTGCTTATTCCCACTCAGTCCTCATTCCAAGCCACGCACCTCTACCACACATCTTTCACCTCCCTTTCTAAGACAAATAAAATAAATAATTGAACCCGGTATCCTTTTTACAGAGAGAATGTGCCCCCCCCCTCCAACATACAAACAAACTCCCTTTAACATTATATACTAATTACAGGATTGTACAGCCATAGAGAAATCAGCAAATCCGTGAACTATTTGATAATAGCCCAGTTTGTTTTGGCAGGACAGAAACAGAAATGTTTTAGGTTACAGTAGTTTGAATAATCTCATTCCTGTTGTTTCCTGTCCTGTCATCAGTTATACTGCATATTCCTTTCAGTTTTCTGTTAGACGTGTGCATCTTCTTTTGCAAACGTCTGTGTCCATGTCTTTGTAGACTGCTTACCTCTTGAAATATTTGTGAAATAAATTCATTCACGTTAAGGATTTTTTTTCACCTTTCACAGGCTTAGAGCTTGAATAATGGGCCTTTTTCACCTCATGTGAGCAAATGTTGATATTCTGTGCAACAAACACATATGACCCTGGTGCAAATATGCATCACTTCCAAGAAAGTTTTGCCATTTTCTCCTGCTGTTTGGTACATCTTATAAACAAAGGAAGCTGCATCTGTGAACGAGGTGACATTTGGGTTAGAAATCAACGGATTCAAAATCAGATGCACAAACAGGCTTGGCTGCTTGTGAAATTACTCAAATTGACTTAAAGTATTTAAACCTTCTGCTTATACATCGTTGCAGTTTTGATACAAAGTTGGTATTCACTGATTTACTTCTGCAAGTTTGATTGTGCAGGACAGCTTGGATCTGTCTTTCTTTTTCTAAACTAAAGAGTGTTTGGAATGAACTAATCTTATAAGAGAAATTGTCATGAAGTTTATCAAGTGATGTTACTGGTTCATATGAATAGTTATTTAACAGGGTTCTGTGATATCTGACTGAGTCCTCAGTCTTTTTTTTTTCATAAAACCTGCTTCCTTCCTCTCTCTCTCTCTCTCCCTTTCTCTGCTGTTCTAGTCTTGCTTGGCATATGGTGTAAATGATTGAGTAAAATTGAAAACATAAATTAAAAGATAACAGTATTTTTGTTTGGGACAAAACTATAACATTTATATTTGTCTTGGACAAAACTATGCAATTTACATTTCATTTCATATGGGTCAGGCCAACAAGACTGTGATTTTATCTGATAATTGGCATGAGTATCTAGCTAGCCTAAGGCAACTGCCTCCCTTTTCTTTCATAACCTTGCAAGCATTACAGACTTTTTAAATGCCTCTGCTGGTTTAGCCTGTACTGCTCATTTTGTGAGATGATACTCATTATCCACCGCCCTCTCTGTGAAAATGTACTTTTGTTATCCATATTAAACTGTGTCCAGCGTATAGCCTGAGAATGGACCTGATGACATTGGTTTGACTGTAATAATGTTACAAAGTGACATTTACTGAATGCAATTCAATATTTGTAAATTCAACTAAAAAGTTCAATTAAAAAATAAAAAGCAATGAGCATTGCATTGCAACTCCCCCTGTTAAAAATGTACACATTTAAGTCTAATAACTTGGTCATAACCTCTTATGGAAAATGGGATTACTCACTTGGCGAAAACAATTTTATGCTTCATTTTGAAAATGTACATTGTATTGGTAGGCTGATTTTCTTACCTGACTTTTGCTTGCTGAGTCTTGAAGCGTCCCTGTCTTTGTTGCTAAGGACCTATGTCTCATTATTTGTTTAGGAAAAGAGCACATCATGATTACTGGTTGTTTTACTACAGCTTTGCTCTCTTCAGATACTATTGAATATTGTCATCAGACCCTCCAAATGCACTTCACAGATTTGTAAAAATGAATGTAAAATATTTTGGGTAAAAGAGATTGAAAATGACTTTGAAAAAATACATACAGCAAAATGAAGCCCACCAAACTACACCATGCTTGAGTATTGCTATCATCAGTGCTGTTTTACAGGAAGGACATCAGATAGAAGTCTTCGTAATCATTACTATTCAGATTCCCTGCAGGCTTCACAACCAGATGCAAGTTGTATTTTGTTTGTTTACTCATCTCAGGGTTGAGACTTTGTGTTCACCGAATGATACTCTCCAAATACTCTCCTAAAACAGAATACACCCAACCTTTTACTAAAATGACAAAACAATTTTTATGCATAACCACTGCCTGTACAATCCACTAAGTTGCACATCTGCTTTCTCTTTAATAACTTCAACCTCTGTAAAATCTTAGAATGTATAAATGCAACTACTGTTTGTGTATAAATGTAAATATATATGTAACTACTCTGTTTAACTGGAACTTTGTATAATGCAATATTAGCAAATAAAGCTTTTCTCCCCAGGCCTCCTCTGAAAATGGGCATTACCCAGTTGGACTTTCCCGATAAGCAAAGACAAATAAATAAATAAATGATATGGGGTTACCCAGAAACTGCATCATTCTTTATATTCAGACTACATTCTTGAAGCTCCATGAGGAAGGCCTAAACTATGGCCAGTGGTAATATTCAGGGATTTAGGGTTAAACTACTGATCTCTCTGTAGTTGTTTTAGAGTCAGTAAGTGACAATTTCCGGAAGCAGCTTTGACCATGGCATGCTTCTGCTAACCATTACACTTGAGTTTCAGGGATTAGCTGACCTTTTACAAGAAAGGATGGTGGTTCATTATGTTTTCCATAGTGTCCTGATTTACC
This sequence comes from Protopterus annectens, assembly GCF_019279795.1. Taxonomy (NCBI): domain Eukaryota; kingdom Metazoa; phylum Chordata; order Ceratodontiformes; family Protopteridae; genus Protopterus; species Protopterus annectens. The sequence goes on along the minus strand of NC_056742.1, from coordinate 460,631,761 downwards.
ACTTGGTATATTGACCCAACACATGACACCACTTTTGTGACCCTACTTTATGGTAATCTAGAGATCCTAGCGCCCTTTGACTCATTTGATTCTCTATCATACACAGCAAAAGCACTTCAAATCATCCCACATTCTACACCTACAAGTATTAGCATCACTCAAAATGCAAACCTTAATTAAGGATTTAAACAGCAAAAAATGGCTGCTAAACACCATATACGTTTTATGAAAAGGCTCAGAAAGGGCCGACTTTCACTTCCTGGTATTGTATTAGAGGAAGTCAAGGCGATGCACTCTGGGAGATTTTAGTTTCAGATATAAACAGCTGACAGGGGCCAAGAGGAAAGCTGGAATAAACAGGGGATTCCTTAATCTTTAAAAATATTGTCTTTCTTAATTTATAATGAATCAACTATAAGAATTAATGGAGTACAAGAATAGACTTTTTTCAGCCATTTTAACACCCACTTACATAACAGTAACACTGGCACTTCATTCCAGGATGCGAAACATGTTTTTGTTCTATGACTCCAGCCAAAGTCAGCCACAAATGACATCTCAAGCAATGTGCATATTGTGGATTCAAGAAATTGCAGCTGGGCATGCTTTGAAGAAAGTTGGAGGTATTTGAGGTTACCCTAAGAAACAGGACCTTGAAGTTTATTATACAAAAGTTGGAATGCAGCAGTTCATTGCTTTTATGGAGGTGCATGAAGTTTATATGCATAGCAATCATGTGGCGAGTTTATAACTCTTTTGTGCTAATTTACAACAAAGCACAATTTTGAATGACTAGCTAAAGCTGAACAGTTTTCACCACTAGTATCCTTAAGTTAATGCACTGCACCCCACATTGTCTCATACACATTCAAGTATGATTTTTTTTTCTTCTTTAATATTCTATTTTCATCCACATTTGCTGTTTGTTTTAAAGTGGTCTAACCTCAACATCCATCTTCACCAGTGTTTTAATGCATTCTTGCAAAAGTCTCACCATACCACAAATGGTCTACACAAGTTGACTGGATAGTGCCGAGGTCATATGATGGTCATTGGAAGTCCACATGCAGCAGATTAAATTCCAGGTACCTATTCATCTAAACACCATGCTCTACACCATTAGGAAGGATAGAGATTCCACAGCTACAGCAGGAATCGCTGCTGTCTCAGAACATGGAATGTTCGGCTATGGACAGGGAAGATGGCCACTTGCAAAGCATAAATGTCTCCAATACATTACCCAGCCTCTTTTTGAGTCCATAACTGCTGCTTCCATTGTTGAAGTGCACCATACAGTGCATGTAAATGGCTCTGTTTATCACTTAATCCACATCTATATCTATGTATAAAGGAACCAAGAAAGTGAAGTTGGGTTGTGACCTAGTGGCCTCATGGCCCTCATTTAGAATGCAATAAGTAAATATTTCACTTTCACTTCACTTTTGTAGATTCATCACGAGAGCATTACACAACTCAAATAATTTTTGTTCATATTTCCATACTATGAACTCATTAAAAAGTCTGGATAACAACCTTCCACACATCACAAGAGAGTGAAATTGATCTGTGTGTATGAGTAATGGATTTGTATTTGTGTTCATATACATACGCTTCATTTAACTTAATTTTAAATAAATGTTGTCAGGAATGATGTCTTGGTAGGGCACAAGAGAAACCTACATTACTTCAGTTCAGTCAGTAGTAATGTCTAAGGTACTATCTAAGAACATTAGCTGTTACAGACACTGCTGCATTATGTACAAATATATGTAATTGTATTAATATGTTTAAATACTAGACCATCATTTAATGTATTCAGAAATACATTTTTGTCAGATTTGTTTTTCCTTAAACATAGAACAATGTGGATTTTAGAAAAAGTTAAGTATATTTCAATAACCGGAGTCTTCTTTGCTTGATATTCTGTGAAAAGATTATACTTTCTATTCATTTTAATGAAAATAACAATTAAACTGAATTTGCTGCATGCTGCAGTGGGTATCATCAAAAGTGGTTTTATCAAGTCCCAGATTGTTTGGCCTGAACCTTAAAAACCCTGGCCATTAACGGAAAGGAATGGGTATATCTGGACTTGTGCTCTGAAGGAGCCATGCTTAAACCTGGCATTGAGTTTTGATGATATGAGTTCCATTGGGTTAGGCTCAACAGTCCGCGAGTCATTGAAACCCAATTCATCATATTCTTATAACAAGCCATTTGACACCAATGTGCTCATTAAAAAGTATAATACAACAATACATTTTAAAGAAAGTACCTTTAATGATGCAGATGCTAAAATTTCACTTGCAAGGGACCCAGGTTCACTCTTTAGAGATTGCATATCAGAGCTCTTGTCCTGACGCAAGTCATAAACAGCATTCTCCCCGTCATTGTCCACATCTAAAGCAAGTCGTTTGCTTGAAATATGACTTTTTGTTACTTGGGAACAATGGCAGAGTTTCCCCTGTAAGAAAAAGGGGTCAAGTATTTATGCTTTAGTCAAATATTGCAATGTTGCATTGTATATTTAACATGCCTGTGGAAACATGAGATTTAAAATAACGTGTCAGATAAGAAAAGTAAGTCACAGTTTTAAAAAATGATTGATTAATTGTGAGGCTAACATTTCCAAGAATAATTTCAGAGCAGAAAATCATATTGTTCTATCTGTTATACTGCCAAGAATCTCCACAGTGTCATCTCTGACTTTCTAATGAAAGATGACCTATGTACTGAAATCATTTTTCTTTCTTGGCTCTTTATTCTTAAGCATAAAGGTGTGGTTAGAAACTGAATGTGTTTCCCTTAGACCTAATAAGAAAAAGATCAGTCAATGTCAGGCTTATTCTAGTAACGGCATTGACCTATTTAAACCTTTGTGCATTCAAAGGCAAGCAGTTAGTCTGTCCTATCATAATATCAATATTATATTTTCAATACACAGTCGCCCTGCTAATGCTTAGCTTACAATATATATATATATATATATATATATATATATATATATATATATATATATATATATATATATATATATATATGTATTCCACTGTTGGTGTTTCATGTTTAATATCAGCTAGTTTAGATCATGATGCATTGTTGTACAATAAAGTTATGATACTGAAACTGTTTGGTCTTACTTTGCATTGTAGATATACTAGCATTTATAGAAAAGTGGTAGGTATTCTGGTAGGTATGACAACAAAGCAATGCATAGGTTCATAGGTAGGTACTAGGCCATTGGCCCTAGGGCCTATATAAGCCTAGCCAAAAAGTTACCCTGGCGTTCGTATGATAATTAATGTCTGTTAGGGAAGCATATATGTAATATGTAGGAATCACCTTTGCTTTAAACTCACAAACAAAATACACATCAAAATTAATAAAATAAAACAACACTACAGTTTATCAGAATACAACAGCTCCTAAACATTTTGTATTATTTCTGAACCTTTTCTTCATGTAATTTCTAAAGAATCCACAGCCACATAAAATGGTTAGTTGGAATCTGTGTGTGTGTGTGTGTGTGTGTGTGTGTGTGTGTGTGTGTGTGTGTGTGTGTGTGTGTGTGTGTGTGTGTGTGTGTGTGTGTGTGTGTGTGTGTGTGTGTGTGTGTGTGTGTGTGTGTGTGTGTGTGTTTGAATGATTACAGGTTAAGGGATAGATTACAGGTGTATTTGCCATTGTGTATTTTAGGGTTAGGGTGAGGGCTAGGTAACTGGATAGATTTAATGTTGAATGAATGTGTTGGTGCATGTGTGTGTGTGTGTGTGTGTGTGTGTGTGTGTGTGTGTGTGTGTGTGTGTGTGTGTGTGTGTGTCTAAGGTTGTCTTGTTTACTGGTAGTGTTATGGAAAGTTGTTTTTGCATGGCAAGTTGTAGGATTAGGGCAGGGTTATAGTTGGGTATAGGGTAGCACGTAGTACTAAGGCGGAACAGGGGCATAGGTGGTCAACACAACTCATCCCAGTTTTTTTATAAGCAGTCTCCAAAAAATAAGTTTTAAATGAAGTGTGGAAACCAGCCAAAGATGGGCACTACTGATGTTGCTGTAGTAGCAAGTTACACAGGTGTGCAGCCTGAAAGCAAAAGGAAAGAGAGTTCTACAGCCTGCTTAGGGATGCATGTGTAGTAAGTTACACAGGTGTGCAGCCTGAAAGCAAAAGGAAAGAGAGTTCTACAGCCTGCTTAGGGATGCATGTCACCACAAACTTTTTCAGATTTGTAGAACTCAAGTCAAGAATGGACAAATATTCTAATACCAGAATCTTATAGATAATTCTGAACTAAACTGGCATCTAAAGAAGGCTGTGCAAAACAGGACTAATACGATGGCAAGGAAACACTCTATATCATTGAACGTTCATAATCTCAAATGCTTTTAGCACCAGCAGATGTGATCCAAACTCATTTAATCACTCCGGCCAATGTTAAGTCTATGCAAGATTATGCGCAGTGGGCATTGGGGACTTTGCCCTTTCCCCACTGTAGAGTGATCTTGGAGTTGCGATATATAATTAGCAGGGGTGTGTTCTTTTATTTCAATGTTTCAGCTTTCAATCTTTTTGGGATTGATTGTTCGCTGTTGAAGATGTGGGTACTTTGATGTTTAGAAGTATATCTACTGGCAATGACTTTTACTAATTAGTAGTCCAGCAGTCCAGTTCAGTGTTGGGAAGTCCCAAGTAAATGATACTGCAATAAACCAGCCTGAGAGAGACTGGGACATGAACGTCTACTGAGAGAAGAACTTGAGACAAGAAATGCTTAATCTTCAAGATGTTTTAAAAGTGTAAACAAGATGATTTTACAACAGCTGATACCAGGTCCCAGAGTGTTAACCTGTGATCTAAGATAACTCCTAGACTACACCTTCTTTGAAAAGTTCAAGCTTATTTCTACCACTTAAGGTAAAACTAGCAAGATAAGGTGCATAGGCATCTCTCATGGTAGCAAGAACTACATAGCCTCATTTTTGGAGATGTTGGGTTTCAACCAATTGCTATTAAGCCAGGAATGGGTGGTCTCAAGATAATCAACCACAAAATCCCCAAAAGCTATATTCTCATATGCAAACATGATGTAAATTTGGGTGTCATCTTCTATGCTTTTGTATGTAAATATCTTAAATACGATCTCCCAATGGAAGTATATAATTTTTGAATAATAGTGAGTATAAGATTAGAGTCCTGAGGCAGTCCAAATCCCAACTGACAGGCTATAGATAAATTTACTCTAGAACAGAGAATTAAGTGGGCAGAGTTTCAGGATGTAAATAGGACTGGATTATCATGGGGTCTGATAGATCTGCAGCTACAGGTTCATATGAAACAGGCCCATGGCGTCTACTCAGCTATGTCTGAAATCCTGAATTATTGCCAAAGAAAATAAACAGGACCCTTATAATTTTCAGCTCCAGGCCCATGAAGTCCACAAACCAGCACTACTTATAAACCATACTAAGACCATAGAAGGGAGACCACTATCAGATTTTAACTGCTCAGTCAAAAGACCACAATCAATGGGATTAAATGCTGCCAAGATCAGTAGTGTAGCAAGGGTGGGTGAAGGGGGAAGATACCTCCAGTGCAAAGAATTAGGGAGTGCAGTTGAGAGCTCCAGTATTTTTTTTGTATCGAAATGGAGGTACAGAGAGGCACTTCAGTTTTCTATGCAGCAAGTCAGTATTGGCTTGCTACAGCTTAAACGAGGACATTTTTTTTTCAATTTTCACTCAAAGAGCTGTGGGGGTAGAATGCTATTTCAGGTGTCAGTGATGGCTGTAGCCTGGCTATAGTTGTGTCCTGGAGGACCCAGGAGGACTAATACTGAGTAGTACCACTAGTCTCTATCCTTAAGAAGATGACTACTCCAGCAAGAATGGTTTCTGTGCCATGGTAGTTACAAAACCTAGAATGAAAGGGGCCCATGTGTCCATTACCTAACAAAGACCTCTTTTGACATCAATGAAAAGTCCTGATCTCAAAGACAAAACCTGGTACCTGAAAAATCATTGGTCCCTGATCATCAAAACTAGTTATCACCAGCCTTTATGAACAAGGATCCAATCCGCATTTTGCTGGTCGCATACTTGAGACAATAGTTAGGAACTCATTATAATGATGAATATCAGACACCATTCAAGGAGCTGGAAATGGTGTAGACCATGCCCTGGGGTCTGCTTGGGTAACAGCAGATCTAATGGCAACAGCCTGTCAAAGAAGAAAATTGCACTAGATTCATATTCTATGTTGAGAATGCCCTTTTCATAGTGACACAGGCTGGGCTGCACAACCCCTCCACCACATGGAAGAGTGTGGAATGGCCAGTTAAATGCTGTAGTGATCTCACTTGACAAATTAGTAATCTTTGCAGGGTAAACCGCATAAGGTCCACTGGGTCAAACCTATCACTCCACAGATTCAGCTGTGGTCACTGATACTCTAACTTGCACCCTCTCCATCAAAGAAGACAGCTCTTATTCAAACCAAGACTTACATCTCCTTATAAGAATGTGGTGAACTGAATCAACTTCGGGAAAGAGAAAATACCACCAACGACAGAAATGTGTTATAGTCCCCAAACAGTGCATCAAGTTACTCAATGCCATCTGCTAGACGTAGCTGAAGGTTCACAGATGAAAAGATCTCTGGACTATTATGGTTAATTGAACAGATCACTTTCAGTTTACAACTGGAGAGGTGGGATTCCATGACAGGAGCTGTAGACCAATGTGAATGAGGATGGAGTCAGACAAAGAGACTGGCTTCATCATCAAACTTAATGCCTTTATACCTACTAGAAAGACCAGGTCTAAAGTATGATTTAATCTACATGGTACAGAGGTAATGACCTGGGCAAACCCAATGCCTTTCATCATGCAGCCACATGCTTGGATAAGAGGAAAGATCCACTGACCTATCCTCAACCTTTGAGGCTGAAGTCACCAAGAACTGTTAAGCACTTCTTACCAGCAAATGTTTTATGGAGGAAATCAGTAGGAATGTCCTTGCACAACTGGGTAGACAGCAGATGAGTAGAAACCTACAATTTTCTCATGCAAGTAAGACATGTTCAAAAGAGTTAGAGACAACCTGCACCAGCCATACCCGTGGGTCACCACAGACAGCTATTCCACCCCTGAGCCTGCTCTTCCAAGACAACTTTAAAACATTAAGTCCAGGTGTAATGGCAGAGGCCAGATAAGGGCTAACATTATCATCAAGCCATGGGTCAGTAATTAATGCAAAGTTCTGTTACAGTGATATGAGAAAATCCAAGTCTTGTTAAGGATTGACCTTGCATTAGATTATAGCACCCTTCAAGGAGACACAAGAGACTGGATCACAGATATTTGTTGGCAGTAGAAAAGTGGAACCCTGAGTACTGTCTGTCAATAAGAAAATAAACAGTTAACCCTAGTTAAATAGTAATGGTGGTGGGAACCCATCATGAGAATTAGCATGGGAGTAAATCCCATTAGCTGTCCTGCTCTGACCACCATGATGTCTCCACAAAATATATATGCATCTCAAAGGTTTTAAACCTGAAAAGGACTTGGAGTGTGTGTGTGTGTGTGTGTGTGTGTGTGTGTGTGTGTGTGTGTGTGTGTGTGTGTGTGTGTGTGTGTGTGTGTGTGTGTGTGTGTGTGTGTTGTATGTGGTTCTGCTGTGCTTGCTAACCATCAAGCCAGCACAGATTCCCATTCAGTTTCATTGCAAGTAGCAATACAGTGATATAATAGCTGTCATCCTGGAACCTGTCAGTGAGTTTTCACTTTAAATCCTTAGCTGTCCCCTGTGCATGCCCACAAGGCCTGAAAATCTGGGCATACAGTAGGGCAGCATGAGAAGTTTTCACCCACTTTCTTGAGTAATGCTACTCCCACAACCCCACCCACCTTGAACGGAGACACCTTTGTCCATCTCTGGTTTTCCCTGGGAACTGCATGCAGAGTGCACATCACTAGACATGTACTACTAACCCTCCAACCTGGAAAAGAGTAATCAGGTAGAAACCACAAGAAATGGCTACAGAAAATTGGTCCAAAGGCTTTATTTCCTTTAGCATCTTGGTCAAATCTAGAAACGAAAGGCGTAATCAGGCTCTACTTTACCATTCATCTCCCAGCTGAACCAGTCCCTCCAGTGTCTGAGTCATTCATCAAACCCAAGGCATCTGTGCTGTAGTCAGGGCTTGATCATGCTATGCCATGAGCTGAACCAGTCCAAGTGACTAGTTAAAGGACTGGGCAACAACTTCTCAAAGAAATCATGGTGAGAATTATACATAATGTTTCAGATTAAAACAAACAGAAATAGTATTCAAAAGGAGCTACACAGACAAGTTTATATATGGAAATATTATAGATAAAAGCTAAATGCAGTACAAATAAAATTATTATCCTTCCTTCCCCTGTAGTAAGGCAGATCTTGTGTAGCAATCCTTTGGCATTGTCAGTTGTATATTATATTCATATTGTAACAAAACCGAAAGGGTCATCACAATAACAATACAGAATTTAGCGCAAATGGAAGATGAAGAAAGTAAAAACAATGCAGCTATGTGATCCTTGAAGAGAATGTTAATTTTATTTAAATAAGAGTGTAAAATACAACATGTCAAGGATTTATAAAGCACGTTCTGAATTAGAATAAGTTATTTCATGAGTACAATAAAGTAAAAAGGGCAGAATAATTGCATTCTGAGAAAAGAGATAAAAATCAATGCTTTGACTAAAGAGCTTAATTGAGAATTATCTTTAAAAATTTAAGCATGCCATTTTATGTTATCTTCAGCTAGATTTTAATTTTCTGTGTAGCAGTTGCTTTGCTCTTATCTATCTAGACCTTCTGATTCAATATAATTATTGTTCCTAATAGAAAGTGCATAAAAGTAATGAATTATAACTTAATGAAAACACTTCGATTTAAGTTATGCTGTCATAAGGATGCAAAACATAGGAAGGTCATTCATATGCCAAAGGGCTGTTAGCATAAAACAATAGAACCTGTCTGACTATTTGATGCATATGTGTTCGATAGTGACATTATATCATATACTGTTTATGAGTGGGCAGATTTCCTTTTATTCTTATGAGAGATGCATCTGTTATTACCAGGACATACAATGACAAAAAGCCCCACATTAATGTGGTCTGAAATACAATTAATCCTCAACAAAAGACAGCCCCAGCAGTTTCGTATTTCATAAGAAAGTAATTATACTTTAACAGTAAGAACACACTGTCCCCCTGGAGCTAATTACAAAAAAAAAGCTCTCATCAGACACAGAAGAAATATATAAACAAATCCTTCATGCACAAAGTAAATGTTGAGCATTAAAAAGATGAATACAGAACGTCACTCCAATCAGTTGAGTTCCGTTAATTACTAATCTGATTTCTGAAGCACTTGCATTAGATAATTATGATGCCGATTCTCAACTTCAAAGAACAGTATTATCTGACTGTAATACAGAATGACTGGAACAGAAGCACAGAAGCACAACTCACTAGAGAGGAGAAAAAGACAGAACCATGTACAGCATGTAATAGATTATGCCTTACTCTAAGCAGTATGATGTAACAGAACCATTTACAATATGAAATAGATTATACATTCCATGAGCAGTGTGCTATAATAGAACCAGCTAATGTACATGAATAATGTTGTGATAGAATATGTTACAATATGCAGTTGGTTATGCTGCGTTATAAGCATGGGATTGGAATAGAACATGTAGTATATAATGGGTTCTACATCACCATTAAAAGAATGTGAATGAAATGTTTCCGTTAAGGGTCATCGGATACAAAGCCATTAATGATCAAAACCTAATTCCAAAACTCAAAATGCTGAAAAACTAAAATGTATGCATCTTTGGCAGGAGAGCAACCCCCCCCCCCCATACAACCCACTGTGGGAGACAAGCCCTCTGAACTTATATATACAAACCCAACAGTCAAACCACAAGAAGGGAGAAATGTGCCAGAAAATGGCATCTCTGTTGTGGCACACTTAGAAATCCCCCCAACATTGATTTACTGTGGAAAACACTATTTGGTGATCTGACCCTCAATGTCTTCAGTCTCAGACAAGTGATGCTTGAGGAATCACACTTTTTTACACTTAAATAAGTGACAGTTTAGCAATTCATTCATTCATTCTTTAACTACCTGCTTAATCCAGTGTGGAGAGGTGAGGAACCTGGAACATGTCCTAGGACACAACTGGTGCAAAGCATTTAAACTCATCACCACCAGTCTGCCATATTATATATAAGTGCACTCGCTCTCATATAATGTGTACAGCTACGTGAAATTTAGGGGGTCAGCAGGTAATGTATGGTACATCTCTGTGATGTAAAAGGAAACCACAAAGCCAGATGAAAACTGACAGATACATGGGGGTTTTCAAACTCCACAAAGAAGGCACCCCATCTGAGATCTGAAGTGCGGCAGCAGTGCTAATGGCTTTCCGCAATATCAGCCTGCTTTACTATAGTCCCTATTCTGCAGTATTATTACTCATCATTTTGTCCCTACTCTGCAGTATTATTACTCATCATTTTATGCTTCACCAAAAGTAAGATGTGGGAGCTATAGTACTTTCAGTAGCCAAGGCGTTAATGGCTTATTAAAAGCAAAATGTAGTGACGAAATCAGATCAGTTATGCCTTAGTATGTGCATAATAGAAGTGGTTGCTCTATGTAATAGATTATTCATTACTATAAGTGGTATGTGACAAAGCCAGTTACATTACACTACAGTTTATGTCATATTATAATAGATGTGATGTGAAAGCATCATTTGCAGTGTGCAAAAAGATATGCCTTAGTAAAAGCAGTATTTTGTGATACAGCCAATTACCTTTTATAATAAGTTATACCTTAATATAACTAATATGTTGTAGCAGAACCAGTTTTGGTATGTGATAGCCCTTGTGTTAATCTAAGCAGAATGCAATGGAGCCATTTACTGTGCGTAACAGGTTATACCTTATTAGTTGCAGTAGTGTATGACAGAACTAGTTGCAATATGTAAAAAGTTATGCCTTTTTTATAAATGATATACTGTGACGATCTTTTAGTTTCGCACTGAATAGCAAATTACATTGTTCTCAAATATTTTTGTAAAACTGTTTTTAGAAAGGGATTGCACAGTAATGCAGTAGTCAGTGTCTCTGTCTTTTATCAGTTTATTCTCTGATTCACTTCATGCCCAGAGTGCTTTTTGGCCATATTCTATATCTCATTTTGGGGGTACATGAGTGGATGCTCCAGTTTCTTCACATATCTCAAAGACATGCTGCTAGGTATATTGTCCTTTAAATTAACTCGAGGTTTGTGTGTCATTTGTGAGTGAGTGTTTGCATGTGTCCTGTTGTAATAGACTGCTGCCTGGTCTAGAATGAGCTTCTCTGTCTTATGACCACTGCTTGCTGGAACACATTCTGGCTCCATTTGACTAAGAATAAAATAAAGCTGGTAATGGAAAATTAATGAATTCATGTTTAAAACAAGGATGTGAAATATTTCCATGCCAACAAGCCATTTATCTGAACCACTACAATATTGTTGCAAACAGTTAGCTTTGTTGGTAAACATTTATGTCTACATTTCTTGACCATCTTGATTTACAATGAAGAAATGTATCTATAAAACCTAAATGAATTTCTGACATTTCTGAGACTGCAGGAAAAGGTTGTACATCTTCATAGAAACACTATATATTTTTTGTTGTTGTTTTGGAAATATATGTTGCATGTATTAAATACACAGATGAAATGAAGCATTCTTGTTAGTTTCAAAATCTGTATGTAGTCATACAGTTTATTACATGTATTTTGGGCTTTCCATTATTGCAATTAATAATCAAAATGTCCAGTTTCCTGAAAACAAAAATCAAAAAAGTACACTTTCCTAAAAGGCAAGAAAAAACAGTCAACATTCAGAAACTCAAAAAATGTAAAACATATTATCATGAAAATAATATTAACCACCATGTTTAGTGGTGGGCACAGCTCCTGCCCCTCATGTGGGAACCGTGTTGTCATGATCCCACTAGTTAATAACTTTTAGGTGATACATCATCTGGAGAAAAGGCATTCCCTTTTCTTAAAAATGCACAAGCTATGAGTAAAAACTACTGGTGATGAATATTTATATTTGCTTTTCCATCTAAAAGAAAGTTAACATTCCAAATTTTGAGTTGCAGGATAGAAAGCATATTTTGTTTACTTGATGTGCTATGCCTAAAAATGTCTGACAGTCTGCTCAATAAGGCCTTAACTCATTCATTATGAGTCCTCAAGAATCATAGAATCATAGAATGTACAAGGCAACTGGGCATGTGTCCCCTTACCCCTTGCCAACACCCGCTTTGACCTCACCTCCTCGTTCAAGGAGTGATAGAGCAGTCATACCTGGGTTGAATGTATGAATACCCATCCAATTGTCTAATTCATGCTTAAAGGAAGATCATGCGTCACACTGCTTGATCTGGAGTGAAGGGGTAATAGTTATATGATAAATCCATCTCTCCATCACGGTATATTTATTTGCCGAAGCAGGTTCAGATCTTTGGTTTTAGTGTTCACCGGACTGTTTAATTTGTGGAGAAATAATAAGTCTTGGCCTACTGGATCTGCAATGACCCAGAAGGCATGGCAAAGATTACCCCTAAGGAGTCTGCAGGATACTGAATATAGGGAAAATGGCTTCAACTTTTCTTGATAGCTCAGGTCCTTTAGGCCCTTGATCTTTTTTGTCAGGAACCTTTGGGATCTCTCTGACTGTTTGATATGTTCAGCAACATCCATCCCAAAGGGTGCATTGTATTCCATGATGGGGCAGATCAGTGAAGAATGTAGAGGGATGAAAACTTATGTGAATGTACAGGGACATTTCTAGCCACTGTTGCACAATATTGGTAAAAGAAGAAGGAATTATCTACTCACATTCCAAGGTTTCTCACAACATTTTCATTTTGGAATGAGGTGTTTTCTATACTATAAGTTGTGTGGAGGGTATATTTGAAATGGAAAATACTGCATTTTTAGCAATTAATTTTAGCCTGATGTTAGTGTACTAGCGACTAACATGTGTAAGCTCACTTTGTAAATTTTGCAACTTACAAGGGGATTCAAGTATAACTCTCTCTTTCCAATTGTCAGCAAACTTGGCAAATCAGAGTTCTTGATTTCTGATTTGGAGATCGGACAAGTATACACAAAATAGCAAAGGTGCATCACAGAACCCTGTGGTACCCCATTGATTACTATCCTGCTGTCTGAGGCTATACTTGCCACCCTCAGAGTACGGGTGGAGTCCTTCAGACAATTAATTATCACTCTACATACACCAAGATTTATTTGATGTGCATTTAATGTGTTGATAAAGTTGAAATGTTGTACAGTATCAAATGCTTTAGATAGATCAAGATATCCTGTATGGCCAAACTGACCTCTGCCCACTGCTTGTGTTATCCTCTCAACATGTTTACCAGATTCATAAGACAGGATCTATCCCAAAGCCAAATGCTGCTGGTCAAGTCTTATAAGATGTTTTATGCTCAATGTCATAAAAAAATGTAATTTTATTTTATTTTTTGCAGGTGCAGAGTAGAGAGCAAATAGACTACACCCCCTGAACTTGGATATACTAAGTCTATAGTCATTTGAAAATGTGGAAAAGTAAAAAGACTGCACACATCACAATGACTGCTGGCACAGAAGCTGCATCAGCAATGATTCCCTGTGGAAAACAACAATCAGGGAGCTCGACATTAAGTAGTCAGATCTGATGGCAAGAATCATCTTCCTCTTTGCACTTGAAGAGAAATCCGGATGCCATTTTAGGTATAGTTAACAAGGTCTCTTTTCAGCACATCTGCTAAATGGCAAAATACTAAACTAAGCAAACTGAAGATGGGAAATTGGACTGAGCAAGTGGGCATGAATGCAGAAATGCAAAATTTTTATTGAACTGCTTTGATTTTTTTAGTATTAAAGTATTTTTACTGATATTTTGACATAAATATTTACATTTAAACAACCAGTTTGAGATGTGACACAAGATGTATTTCTTGTTGTTAAATACAGTGGTAATAGCTAAGGCTGGATGGTATTTATTTGGTAAATGCAAAATAGTGCTGAATCTGTGAGAAAGAATTGTTGGGATATTTATTTATTTATTCATTAATTTATTAATGAATTAGTCTTTCCAGCCACAATGAAGCCATTAGTTCACAGAATTAATTAATGCCTGTGATATATATTAATTACATCTCTTAATGTGTACATTTTCCAAGTAACAGTTTTGTTGCTTTTGTGCCTTGGAAATGTTTTTCTGGTATGGTTTTGAAAAACAAACCTCAGTGCTGTACAATATCCCAGAATCAGATGGATAACTATTTAATCTTTGGTAGAATAAATGAAATCACTGTAAGGAAAGCATGCCCTGAAAGAAGGAATATGCACATTTTACCAGAACCACACAAGTCCTCCATTTGCATAGTGAATTTTAACATTATTTAACATTGCTCCAAACTGCTGAGAACAGCTCATGAGTGGAGTTTTCTGAGGATTACTTATAAATTACTTTTTGTTGATGTGACAAGTTCCACTAGTGCAGACAATAGCTTGCAATATGTGAGCTAAGAGTCTTCTTGGCATGAACAATCATATCATGACAAACAAATAGTGTTGGTATAAATTAGTATAATGAACAGAATTATTATTGTTTTATATATTGTACAAAGCCAGATAAAGTAATTGGTATATGAAATTTGATACACTGTACTAAATGAAATAGATACTTTGTATTGTATGCTGCCATCATGATAATAAAGGAAGAGATTTGGCCGAACAGGCCCAGAAGGAATAATTAAAATAGCACTGCCAAAAGAAAAGTGGGAGTTACAATGACAGTTCTTATCATTAAAAACTATACTAGATGAAGAAAAATACTTTCAGCAGATTGCAATGCTTCTTGTTTCAGGAATATCAAAAAGCAGAGCAGCCAGAACTATGGCTAGACAAATCAAATGATATACCTTCATTTTACAACAGTGTGATAACCTAAACTACATCAAGTCTTCTAGTCACAGTGTGCAACTAATCATTTCTACAGACATTATGTATTTTCTGTTTGTTAGCTCATCTGTTTATTCCTCTCTCTCAGTCTGCATAGCTCACATCCTTTTTCTCTCTTAAAAGTCATGTACCAAACCAAAAATAGTCAGAGACAATGGCCCAGATGAATAACTGAAGAACACTTTTTAAATATTGACAGGATCCAGTTAGAAAGTTGACCAAATAAGAGTATATATATATATATATATATATATATATATATATATATATATATATATATTAAAATTAAATTTTGATGAGCAATAATGCAAAATTTTGAGACAAAATTAGGAATATCCCTGAAAATGTGGAAAAACTGAGAGGTATGCCCAAATGGTACTTGGTAATTGATGCTTTTACCATAAAGCATCTACCTCTGCATTTCTGAAAAGAAAGCTGCATTTATATGAAACAACGTGATCCTGCTAGTGCTTTGACAGGGAAAAAAGATATCACAGAACAGACTAACAACATTTCTTCTAAAACTACTGACCACTTCTTAAGTACTTATAACTAGGGTCGTAAGTTTTCCATGGCAGTTTTTAAAATGATTCTCTACATTTTCAGTTTTGCGAATTTCTTATGAAGTTTGGTCTTGTCTGGGATGGATAGCTCACTTAAAACAGAATTGTTTATACTTTCCCTTGTATGTACTTTGTTAAGTGATGTTTTTTAAGGTATGGTGAAAAAGATATTTGCATACAACATTTTAGAGATTCACTAGTATTATCTACAATAACTTAAAATGAAGCGGTAGTAGTTATGAAGCAAAGTCTCTAGAAAAAACAAGCAGACCTTTAGTACCACGCAACACCACACAAATCATTAACACAATGCTCAAAGCACAGACCTACATACACTGTGGCCCTTAAAAGTAACCTACTTAAACCACAAAGGTTTCTGAAATGTAATTAAGAAACAAGTACCCTCTTCAACCTACACAAACTCACAACACATTCTACAAAATATACACTTAGGTTTATAGGTGAATCCTATGCCTTGAATGGACATTTTAAGCTTAGGCAATAACCTGAGGTCAGAAGTGAACCCTATGCTTAGACCTTAACTGTTATGCCAAATCCACCTCAGACAATATGATCTAAAAGTCATATTGATTCAGTTCAAAAGCCAGGAGTCTAAACAAACAAACAAACAAACAAACAAACAAACAAACAAACAAACAAACAAGCAAACAGACAAACAAACAAACAAACAAAACCCTCTCCTTACAGGCACTCCATACCCTGAAAAACACTGATACATGCATCATCACTGAAATCAGGTTCTAGACTGATAAAAGCAGTCTATCACTGCATAAATTCAATGTCTTTCAGACATTCAAGCCCACAACATTTGGTGATGGCATTAAAGATGGTGGTGTCTCCATTTTCTTGCAAAACATTTTACCTCCAGACTTGTTAAACAAGATAAGGTCCTGGAGTACCTCCACATCCTACTGATAGTTAACAAAACTCCTTGTCATATCCCTAACTGTAAGAACACCTCTATCCTCCCAGCAGCCCATACTTAACACCTGACTAATATGGAGTTCCTTTGCATAAAGCCATATATCACTCTCCTAGGAGACTTCAACTCATCAGTTGAGAGACTTATACATTCTCAAACATGCATGAGCAGAAATGTCTGGACTTCATCAATACAAACTCTGTGGACCAGCAGGCCCACACCACAACCAAGTGTGATAAAATCCTTGAATTGGCCCTTACTGTCACTCATCCCTCTCTGACATGGATGACAAGCAGGCGGGGTATTTCATTTAGATGCCTTGATACATAGAAACACATCAGGATGAATAGCAGCAGCATAAAGTGCAAACAAACTGGTTAACAGACAGACCTCTCATACATACATGCTTACATCTCAACAGCTTACTACAAAATGGCAGTCAGGCTCGCACGTGCTCAGTATTAATACACTTATGCCAGCCCTTGGATAGCTTCTCAAAGATATATACACGCACACATTGATATACATCCTCCTGCTTAAAAATATTGCCCTTGGTAAAAATAACATTGGAGTTAGACATGCACTATTATAGACACGGAAACAAAACACAATGTTCATCTCCAAGTTGCCGTTAATCTGTTACATGGTCTCGACATACAACCGGATCTGGTAACATAACAATCTGGAATGAATTTAGCAACAGGGAAAGTCTTCAGTGAATAAATCATGTCAGGAACCTTTGGATTCATCTCAGGAATGGGAATATTCTCTGGAACTTCCTCTGGAATTGAAACACTGGACAACTCACTCAGATAAAAAGTCTTTCTCACAGGTTATGTGCAGTGGTACAGTCTCAGGCACTGGTCTTAAATGTTTCCATTTCCACCTAAACTCTGCTCCTTGTGATTCCACAATATACAATTTCAGCTCTGGACAAATGTTCTTCATAACTCCAATCCAATCATAACCTTTGGACGCTTGCATTTTTACCACTTCTCCTTCATGTAATGGATTGAGCAGTTTGCTGGTCTAATTGTAGGCATTTGGGTTAAATGCTTCTTCAACAGATGGGATTTCACTGACCTGTTGTTCTTGACACATAGAGCCAACAATTGACTACTGATTGGTAATGTGGTTCTGATTTGTCTCAACAGGAGTCTATAAGCAGCTGAACCAAGATGTTTACCATGTGGAAATGCTTGTGAGATTCAAGAGATTCAGGAAAACATCATCATTATCTCATTTTGACTTCTTTAGTAACCAGTGGCACCAGAAGCTGTTGAAGACTGGGGGGGCGGAAGGTGAGAGGGGCACTTAGTTATAAAAAATTGCCCTTTTTAGATCACCATTTACTACCACAACATAGGTTCACCTGGAGGACATTTTAAGCTTAGCCAATTCCCTTTTGGTGCTTGAATTAACATTTTCTGATTGGTCTTACCTATCCCATGGCTGTTAATTGTATATTAGCCCTAGTGAGAATAGCTGTGATCATATCATAGATAGTTTGAGGGGGCCCATGTAAGGGATGTAGCATTTAGGAACTGCCTCTATCCATTAGTGGCAATCCTGGAGACACTACATGCACACCACTACATTTATCACATTATCTAGCTCTTACTCTTAACACTAACCAACAAACATTGACTCACACACTCCTAATCCCTAGAACCAAAATGTTCTGTATATCAGAAATCAGCATTAGCAGAAATACCACTTTCCTCCCTCAAACTACCTTTCTCCATTCGACAAGTGCCGCATTCAGCTAGCAGTGTACTTGACCACTTCTCCATAAACTGAACACTTTCATTAAAAAAGGCATTCAACAACTTCTGGCTGGCGCATATTATATATGCACTCATGCACGCACACACATTGATGAGATAAATGAGGCGGTATAGAAGAACAATGGCAGATAATGAGTACCAATTTCCATAGACGAGCCAAAACGTTACCTAAAATTAGAGGCTTTGATCGACAAGCAGTATCTTGAAACAGCATCAATAAGAGAAACGTGGTACATAGAGAACTGTTAAAACATTTGGTGTTACAGTATATTTGAAGATCAGGGTAGGGAGCACTGCAGTCCAATATATATAAGAATGAGCATCGAAATAAAAAATGATTAAAGAAAAAGGACAGGCGGCACCACTGCAATGAATACTGGAAGCGATAGCACAGTCCAAATAACATTCTATACTTTTTCATGGGAAGGCAACACAAGAAAATAAGAAGCTATCAGTTTAAAGCAGGCAGGTGGCCTGGGCTACTTGGCGCATTTCAACATGACTTTGTTACAGAATTTTTGTAAAGAAAAATACAAGCGATTCATTTTAATTCCCCTCCCCCAATTGCATGTTAAATCATTAGCACAGCTTGCTTGGAAGTATTTGCATAGGTATTTTTGTACCCCAGGCTGATTTCAATTTTTCCTCAAGCACACAAAAAATATTGGAGGTGTTATAGGGAGTAAAGGTGTAACTGGCAACATGTTTTTGGGAGTGTACAGTGTTGCAAGTTTAAAAAATTCCCAACAGAATACGTTCGTCAAAAATATTGGCAGAACAATTGCTGTAACTAAGGAAATTACTCTTTTGGGCTGGCACACAGAATATGAATTAGCTAGACACAGCAACTACTACAAAATGAAATCAAAATATAAACCAACTGTAGTACTGAATGTTGTAAAAAGAGATAAAAGAAATGAAGTGGGATCTTTAGTAAAGGGAGGGGGCAAATCACATAGGCATAAATGAAATTTGTGGGAAAAAATGCTTGCAGAATAATGTTCAAGAGGAGCTGTGATTTTGAAAGGCAGGCAGGAATTGAGCGATTTATGTAATGTTGGACTGAAATTGTTAGAAAGAAAATGTATGTAATGTATAATGTAGGTAAATGAAAAATAACATTTTCTTTCATTTGTATTAAAGAATAAGTGCACATTTTTTTTTACCATTTCTTTAGGTTATAATTATGTCCTCATCTTGTAAAGCGGGCTTTCTCATTCTAAAACATGTAGTTTATACTTTAGTTACTTCAGTGGGCCTACATTTATTATGTTTAATGAACTTGTAACTAGTAAACCAATTCATACCTCTCAACCTTTTATCAAAAGAGATCTGAACAAAGACAAAAATAATGGAGGACAAATTTTAAATTTTGCTTGTATAAACCTAAAAAGTTGCTAAAATAACAGTTTTTTTGTTAACCATACATTTTTGGAGGATATGAAGTCTGAAAGTTAACACATCTGTCATTATACAGTGAATTCAATCCTCACTGATTTGTTAGAAAACCACAAGTTTTATGAGGAGCAGACCAAAAATATGAGGCAAAAATCTGGACAGCTGAGAGCTATGAACCCACTACAGAACAGTTTCACCCCTCTAATGCATCACCAGAAGGTGGGGCTGAATGAAATGGAATCAAGAAGTAATTGAGCAGTTACCCGACATACAGTAAAAAGACACATCAGGTTATTAAACCTAATAAATATAGGACCACTGAAGTAACTACAGATTTTAGAATATGCAAGAGGTTCTCTGGTTTGATTTTCGGCTGGGGTGCCTTCTGTGCGGACTCTGCATGTCCTCCCTATAGTCGTGTGGGTTTCCTCCAGGTGCTCCAGTTTCCTCCCACATCCCAATGACATGCTGTAGGTGGATTGGATACTCTAAATTGGCCCTTGGCGTGAGTGTGTGCGTGTGTGTGTATGTGGCTTCCATGGAAGGTTGGGTGCTGGGCTGACAACTTGACACTGTAAAAACTCCACTCCCAATCATGAGTGGAAAAGCCAAAAGAAGAAGAAAGCCCACTTCACAAGATGACAACAAAACTATAAACAAAGAAATGGTGAACAATACTTAGGTACATTAAGGATCAAGTGTTATGTCTTAAGTGATAATTTAACAAAAGTATTAAAACTGTTAACATTGCTAACTAAAAGTTTATGGTATAATGAAACAAATGCAATATTTAACAATCATACAGAAGAAAACAAGCAAACCCATCACCACCACAAATAAGGAGATCTAAACCATTCTCCTAGGGGGAAAAGAATCTGAAGAACCAACAAGCTACTTTTCCACTGCATATCTATCTATTATGACACATACACACACATACCCATAAGAAAGGCAGAAAACAGTATAAACTGATAATGCTAAACACAGACATCCCAAGATACAAGAGAATAAGTTGAGGGGAAAGTTTGACACCAAAAAATCTGTTAAAATTTGTTGGCTCGTGTACAAGTACAGGTGTTAAAACTGGCAAGAGGCATTAATGCAAAAGTACCAAGTGGAAAAAGTAATGTTTTTTGCTAATCTTTTAAACGACTGCCATGTCTTACTGATTCCACACTTAACTATATGCAGGTGACTGCATGGAATAGTAACATTTAGACACAGCATCACTAATAATCCTTGCCCCATCTCTTACAAAATGTATCCAGTTTTCACTGAAAACTATATTATGTTTTAGGATGTTTTAAGAGCTGTCAAGATATAATATAATATACTGTCCTACTTATGTAAAAGTAAAAAAAAAAAAAAAGAGGTTAAGTTCATTTTTTCCTCATAAATTGCACAAATACATACAGTATAAGAACAATCAGCTGCAAGGCCCTAGTTATCAAGGTAACTGAAAAAAACAGCATATACTAGGTTTTAAAAAAAGTTGTTATAAGGAATTTGAATGCACAAACAACTGCAACACTCAGGAACTTGTATTTATGTTACACCAGTAAGACAACTGTTTTTATCTTTGTTGTAAATGTGTTTCTTAAGTTTAAAGGAAAACATGAGGAAACTAAGTAACTTAAAATGTCCCTGCAACAGAAAATGCTTCATACTTGCAGTTATCGGAATGCAGTAGAGTACTAGAGAGGAGACTGGAAACAAGAAGGAAAAAAATATCATGTTGAATGATTTCAGCTTTTATGTTCTTGCTACTGTGCAGAGTGGGCTATACTCAAAAATTTGTATCACAACACTCAACAGTGTCCCAAAATTATAAGAGAAACAGAAAATGGCATACCTTACAAGTGCTAGGCTGGTGAGTAAGGGTGGACACACACATTCTAAACTGAGTTTGTACAGTATCTGCAATGAAACAAGGATTGATTCCACCCCCCTTGCCCCCACATACACACCTTTGACTTATCCTCTGTATCTATTTTTCAAAGAGCTGATAAAGCACGTCTCTTGAGTGTGGAAAGAAATAAGACTTCATCCAGGATACAGTAATACAAATTATGTCTGGACTATGCAGTTACAAACAATATTCAAGGCAGATTAATCTACTTCTGATCTTCTGTGTCAGTGTTAGTTTCAAGGGAGGGGGAGACCTGGTAGGCCTGGCGTGGCTTCTGCATCACCAGTTTGAAAGATAAATACTTAAACAAGTAGAACCATGCTTAAGAGCATGGGTAGACTCCTATGAAAAAAATGTATACCATAAATAATATATATAAAATAATATAATAATAAGTGGTAGCAAACAAAAGCTTCCATCGTTCCTTAAAAGGTGATGGTATATGAAGAACACTGGCTCAGTCTGGGGATGCATAGGGTGCAGCAGTAATTATCTCCAGGTATAAATTTGAAGTATGGACGTTAGAGAGTACTCTGTAATTATGCAGCTTATTACTCAGTGGCATCCTTTAACCCACACATTACAATGTCAGGAATAAAATTAAACACTTGTTAAAGCACACTGGTGCAGTGTGAAAGTGGCATGCAAAACTGTCACACACTTCAGTGGGTGGTTTCAGGGCAGAGTGTCTGTCCCAGATACTGTCAGTCTAAGTTCAAACAGTGACCCAGGAAACTGGATTGCCAGGCTAAGCATGGATGGCCAATAGCCAGTTCATTCATTTAGAAGGAGGGAGGGTACAGGTCTATCAGAACTGCAGTCCTCTCTAGTGTTATCGTCAACAGGCAGCCATTACAAGGAGGAAACATATGCCTCTCCAAACTACCTCACTCAGAGAAACAGTAGGAAAATGTCTTCACAGCAGCATGGAAGACAAAGCACTGGGGTGTCACAAGCCCCTCATCTTCTCTTTGCCTCCCATTAACAATGTGTATGGTCTCCACCAGGCTTAAGGGGGGTAGCCAATGGTCCTGGAGCAGAAGGGTAATCCATCATCGTGAAGTGGGAGCTTCAAAAATCGAGGAGAGGCACAGGAGTTGCAGATGATCATCTGTTATAGGGAATTAAAAGAAAATTAAAACTATCATACACTTCACTCAACTAATTGCAGCTCTGTCACTCAAAGAGCACACTCAGTTCCTATCTGATTCCTGTGCATTTAGAAGCCCAAACAGGTAACCATAGTGTAGAAATACAGAGATAAATGGTACATTTTCATCATGTCATTAGCCCTAATGATGCACTGGAAAATGTGCAACTGAGAGAGATATGTTCAAAGCCTGTTCTCCATAACAGTAATCAATCTCCATGAAAAATAACAGCCATGTGCATAAGGAAGCCAACTCACTCATATAGTATTGTTAATGATGGACTTCAACATGCCAGATTCTGAATGAGGTATTCTGACTACACCCTATTCCAAACAACCAGATCATTGCTGACACAGTACAGGGTGGCTTCTAAGACAGGTAATGCCAATACCTACTAAGAAGAAAGCAGTTATGGACCTTGTATTCTCAAGGTGAGGGAGAGGATCACAGGTCTTAAAGTGGGGAGCCATTATGGAACAGCTTATCAAACAACACAGCAGAAATACCAAGACAATCCAATTCAAACATTCTAGCTATCAAGCAGACTTTGGCAAAAATAAAAATAAAGGGGGGGGGGGAAACATCTCAGATGAGATGGTAATGTTACAAAACAAGATGGTGCCACCTAAGAAATAAAAAGACATTGTAGGAAACAAATATGCAAATCAAAATAAAAGGGAAAATGTGGCTCTCAAATGAAAGGACCTCAAAAGTTTGGAAAACATACAGGAAATACTGGAGAGCACACAAACCAATTGCGATGATTCAGAAATTAAAGCAGAAGTAAACATCAAATCAGCCAGGAAATCCAAGGTCCACTTCTGAAAGGCTCAGTCACTCAGTCAAATAGAAATAAAATATTGTACACAGACACAAAAACATAACATAAAGGAAGAAATGGAGGGATAAAGTAGAACACTAAGGCTGTTACGTTAATACTTTTGCTAAGCATTCATTCGAAAGTCATCCAACAAAAGCCATGACAGGGAAAGCTGCAAAATCAATGCAAGGACACAATCAGCCACTGCACAATTCTAAAATGCCACTAAACGTCAGTTTCTATAAATATTGACAACAGCCATGGTGCTGAACTCAATCACATCAGTTACAATGAAATGCAACTTACTTTACATAATGGCTTACACAGAAAAAGAACATTTGTTATGATAATTTTAAATCAGATGTTTGTTCCAGTGTTGCACATGACCAGTAAGGATGACTTCTTGTCTGTTAACACTAACACTTATTTTTGCCAAAACCATCCAGCAGTCTTAATAAAGCGGTCTCATGCTTTACCATCATCATTAAAGTAAAGTAAGTAATACCCTGTAAAAAGGGCACCATAATGGTGAATGGCCCTAATGAATGGTAGGCAGTCTTTCTTGCACACATCTCTGGTTGCAGGCATCCAGAACTTTTGATAGGTATAAAATAAAAGTTTGCCTCTCAACACAGTACTGCACAAAAACACTGCCATTTCTTCTTTGCCACTTACAAAAATGAAGACTCAAGTCCATCCTTAAAACAAACCCTGACAAAACACTCGTTAACTTACTCATATGGATTAGATCCTTGACTGACAGCGTAGGAACCTGAAATAAACGGAAGTAGCCAATAGGATATAGCATAAGGATGTACAACTAACTGCTGTTGATTGTGCCTTATAGCCATTAATAATTCATCACAATTGTTTATATTAATACATCTCCCAAACAAACTTAAAAGAAACTCAGAGAAGGCTGACAAAATAATCCCGAATACTACAACCAAAGATAGCATCACTTTTCCACCTGTGAGACACAGCGCCGAGTTCCTTTACTAGAATAGTAAATCGATGATACGCAGTGACTTAACACTGACTCAGTACTTACATTCCCCAGTGTGAAGGACCACTCGCCTGCCTTCAGTATTGCCTTCACTCCATGAGCACTAAGCAGACAGCAGAAGAGAAAATAACACACTAGGCAGAAAGATGCACAATTCAGTCCCCAGTACCCAACAGCAGTCATGTTTACTGTACTCTTCACTCCTCAAACACGCTTGTCTGCCAGCTCACCTGCACAACGATCACGACATTTTCCGCTCACTTTTGTGTTTAAATTTGTTAGTGTACAGTGCACGCATGAGTCCTCTGTTGGGTCCTACAACTCCAAGGTTTTAAGGTCTTGCAAATGAATTTAAATTGCACAAGAGTCTTCTGTTGTGCCCACCATGTTTTTAAGGTCTTGCAGCTACCCCCCCCTCACTCTATGGTTCCGGTGCCCATGCTAGTAACTGTTTTGCACTTTGAACTGCACGTTCTGCCAAACCATTTGACTACGGATACTCTGGGCTACTCATGACATGAGTAAAGTCCCATTCTTCAGCAAATCTTTTGAACTACCGGCTTGTAAACTGCTGCCATTGTCAGAAATAACTTTGTGTGGACTACCATGGACTGCAAAATGACGCTTCATCTTAGTAATGACAGTACTGGGTGCTAGGTTTGGAAGTAGGTCAATCTTGAACCAACTGGAATAAGACTCTACTAACACCAAATATGCTGACCATTCCACTCGAAGATGTCAGTGGTTACTGTCAACCAAGGTAGTTCAGGAATCTGGTTTAGCTGAAGTGGTTCCTTCAGTTGATGTGGCTTAGTACTAGTACTCTCTCAATATCTTGTGACATAGAAGGGAAAAATACTAATCCTCTCCCCTTTCTTCTGGTAGAATCAGCTCCTGGGTGACCACAATATAAGATAGTAATGTACTCTTGTTACAAAGACTTTGGAACAATTACATTTAGATCTTCCATAATGATACCATTGTCAGACAAAATCTCATCTCTCCATGGAAAATAAGGTTGTACTTTTTGAGGTAAACTAGACTGCTTTGACAGCCATCCTTGATTGATAAAATGGTTGAGCCTCTGTAAAACTGGATCTGTGGCTGTGTGATCTCAGCTCATCAAGACATGTGGAAGAAAAATTTGTCACTTCAATGACTTTAAAATCTAGGTTCTCATTCTCATGCTGTTCTGTGGTGTTTCTGAGCATTCTGGATAATGTATCAGCAAGATAAAGAAGTTTGCCTTTCTTGTAGTGAAATTATACTTTTGCAATCTCAGCATCATATGTTGCAATCTGGCTCGAGCTGTATGCATAGGCTTTCTTAAGATCATGTCTAGAGGTTGGTGGTCTCTTTCGATCTGGATGGGTCTACCATAAACATAATCATGGAACTTCAAACATGCAAATACAATTGCCAAAAGCTCTTTCTCAATTTGAGCATACTGCATTTCAGTTTGTGTAAGATTTCTTGATGCATAGGCAATCAGTGAGCCTCTTGTAGAATGACTGCACCAAAGCCAAATTTTGAAGCATCACATGAAAGAGTAACTGGCTTATGAACATCATAGAACCTGAGAGTTGGTGGACAGGCTATTTTCTGTTTCAGGATATCAAATGCTCTTTGGTGTTGCTCTAACCATGACCAGCATATATCTTTATGTGCCAGCTCTCTAAGTGGTGCTGAATGTTGGCTCAAATCTGGAATGAACTTTTCTAGATAGTTGACCATGTTAAGAAAGCATTGCAGGGCTTGAACATTGTCTTGAGCTGGCATCTCAAGAATGGCTGTTTGCTTTGAAGGGTCTGCTCATAGACTTGAACTAGTAAATAAATGACGAACATATGTAACCTATTGTAACCTGAATTTGCATTTCTGTGGATTGAGCTTAAGATTCACTTGACGTGTTCTTTACAGAACTTTTCTGAGGTTTCTGTCATGCTCAGCTTCACCATGACCTCCTACTAGTATGTCATCTGCTAATAGCACAAGGATACCCAGAAAAAAGTTGCTCCATTGCACGCTGAAAGATTTCCTTCCAGAATTTATCCCAAATGACATTCTCAAAAATCTGTACCTGCCAAATGTAGTAGTGAAAGTAGTGAGCAATGATGATTTCTTGTCAAGCTGAATTTGCCAAAATGAACTCTTTGCATCTAAGACAGAAAAAAACAGTGGCATTTGGCATTAGAGCTGAGACTTCTTCAACTGTGTACATTGGATGATTGGGTCTTTTTAGTGTTTTGTTCAAATCTCATGGATCAATACATATTCTGATGTCATCTGAGCTTTTCTTATAAGCTACCACCATGGAAGATATCCATTCAGTTGATCCTGTAACTGGACAAATCACACCTTGTCGCACCATTTGATCTAGCTAGGTTTTGACTCTGTCCTGCATAGCTATTGGAACTTTGCATGCTGACATGATAACTGGACTGACATCTGGATCTAATTTCATGGAGTACACAAATGGAAGCTTCCCTAATTTGTCTTCAAAAAGTTCAGCATAGGTAGAAAACATGTACTGGGTGAAATTAGAGTAGTGGTCTTTCAATATGACTTGGTGGATTTCCTTATTAAATGAAAAATGTTGCATTTTCAAACTATCTCTTAGCCCTAATAATGAATGGACCTGCCTCTTGACCACATAAAATAACAAGTCATAACATTTCCCAGCAGATTAACATGAAAGCTCTACTGAGCCTTCAGTCTGAATTTCTTCACCTCCATAAGCAACAAGCTTAGTGTACTTTGCCAAATCAAGACTTTCGCCATGACACACTCTAGTACATGTTTCTGCTGACATAACATTGCACTTGGAACTTGTGTTAATTTTGAACTCCATGGGTACTCCATTTATCCAGACAGTACAAAATATTTCATTCTTTGCCCTTAAATCTACTGCATTGACTGTTTCGTAAAGCAGTGACACTCCATCAACATAATGAGTAGGATTGTAGCTCTCGAGATGATCTTAAAATGTTCCTTTTTAATAAAAGAATGTGGGCCTATTGATTTGCAAAACTTTTTGAAATTGTTCCATTTATTGCATTTGCGGCATTGCTGATAAAAGCTAAACATTTTTCTGTTTTAGATTCATGACTTCCACCACACTTACGACAGCTGGCTATGAAACTGGGCTGGGGCCCATGCTTTGAGTTTGCTGACTTATGCTTCACTGAAACTGTGCAAACTCTGGAAATTGCTGGAAAGCTCTGAGGTTTACCAGTGAGTGCTGCAGGGGCTACAGCTGCTGTCATGTGCTTGGGCCTATTTCTTTTAAGCACGTGCTGCATACTATCAACATGAGCTTTATCACGGCGGCTTCTAGAGCTGTTCTCATTTGTAAGCATATGTGTGTGCTTTTCTGTGAGCTCATATATCTGACAAATCTCAATGGCCTTATTTAAAGTTAAATCACTGTCATGAAGCAAAATCTTTCTCACAGCATCATCTTTAATACCACACACAAGTGTGTCCTTTATCAGCTTATCCCTTAAATCACCAAATCTGCATGTTTTATCCTTACTTCTCAAGTCAGTTATAAATGCTGCAAAAGTTTAACCAGGCTTTTGATCCTTCATGTAAAATAAGTGCCTCTCCATTTTAACATTTGTCTGGGGTTACACATTTTTCTAAATTTATGTTTTCAGCACTCAGGTTCCTCCCTTTACTAAGCCAGTACAACACTATGATGGTTTTCCCCCCTCTCCTGCAAAGATAGCAGGTGCATACACAAATGAGCCCTCCCTTTCATTGGCTTCTGACCCAGCTAAATTAAGCAGAATAAATGCCTTTGTACGATCATCTTTATCAGAAAATGCAGCCTTTATGAAAATGCTGTACTCTTGCTCAAACATTCTACATTTCTCTGCAATACTATTGTCAGACACAAGTACACTGGGTTTTCGAAATCCATCTGTCATGCACAAACACACTGAAAATAAGTCCCTTGTACTTATGTACGAACAATCTGTTCTGTGAGCTTGTAATAACATTCAAATGCCACAAACTCAAAAAGACACAGAACAAAAAAACGGTTAAAAGCGAAATGACACTATAAGAGCCGGCAATTTTAAAATAAAACAAAAATATTTAATAACATTAGCGCTTTCAGCGAAGATAGCACTCCGCCTTCATCAGACAAACAGAGGAAGTTAATCACGAATACATTTATAAGTGATTAATCACAATGAAATAACCAGTTAAAATAATCTGCATTTTACCTTAGCAACCTTAAAGAAGCACTTCACAGAAGCGATGCAGAAACTGAGTATCTGATTAAACTTATAATTAAAAATACGGACTGACAGTACATCAAAACATTTAGATTGTTTAGAAAAATATATGTATATTACTACCAAACTTATTAAATAAAAAAGAAAATAGCAAATACCCAGGTAAAACATAGAGTATAAAATACAATAAGAACATCGAACAAAACATCTTCGCGTTCACAAACTAGCAAGGAGGACTTCATAACTAAATCACTCATGTTACAATCAATAGAGAACTTCTACTGTAATGTTAATAATGTGCATAGACACGAATAGGCACAATAAATGCTTATCATCTTTTGAAAGAAAGCCACCTCAGGACACATTTAATAGATAAACTATCATTGATGCCTGGAAAAATATGTGCCCTAGTTCTTATCTGCCACATGAGTTCATCAATTTCTAACAGTAACTGCCAAGCTCCGCCTCGAATGTCAGCTTCCCTGTGTTGTAGAATTACAAATCTAAACTCATGTCCATCATGCTCGGAACAATGCTTTGCCAAAGCATTATTGACATCTTTCTTAATAATAGCATAATGATGCTCGTAGATTCTTTGTTTAATTCTACGCTCAGTTTTCCCAATGTAAAAAGCGTTGCAGGGATTGCACAGTGCAGCATATATAACACTTTTAGTCTCACAATTATAGTTACTACTAACCTTGTACACTTTGTTGTTAATAGAGACTTGGTTACCAACCTCAATGTATTTTCATTGGGCACAGGAACCGCATTTAAACATACCATGAATCTTATTAGAGCCTGGCTTCTTCTTCTTTTCTAGGAGGCACTTTAAATTTTGGCCTCTCCTGTAGGTAATTTTTGGGACAACTCCTAATAACTTAGACAAAAATTCATCATTTCTGATAGTGTCCCAATTCTTATTCAGGACCTGATTTACAAGCTGGTAGTCAAAGGAGTATGTACACAGGAAACTAGTACGATACCCTTCATTATTAACATCTTTATTACGACCAAAGTCGCCTCCACTTGCTACGTAACCATCTAAAGCTTCATTAACATTATGTGTGTGACTACTTAACAAGGGTATAAAATGACCTCCCCTGCGTTTGGAAGTGACCTCATTAATAATGCTGGTAACCAAACTATTGGGGTACCCTCTATGGATGAACATGCTTCCTAACAGGCCACATTCTAAATCATAATCACATTCATCTGTAATCATTCGGGCAGCTCTGACGATTTGCCCCTTGACCACTGCCTTTTTCTGATGATACGGATGGTTACTTGCAAAATGTAAGAAGGTATTTGAATAAGTTGGTTTCCTGTAAATTAAACTCTTAAATCTACCATTCATCCTATCATTAACCAAAAGGATGTCAAGATAATTTATTTGGGTTTCTCCTACGTTATATGTAAATTCTAAGAAATCAGTAAACTGTGTAATCTTAGTAATAAAGGCTGGAGTAAGCGATTTATCCCCCTTCCAAATACAAAAAATGTCATCCTGGTACCTTGTGTACAGGGTGCCATGATTTTGAAACAAATCATCCACAAACAACATATTGTTTTCCCAAAATGCCATAACGGCATTTGCAAAGCAGCCCCCACAGGGAGAACCCATAGCAACCCCAGATTTTTGTAAGTAAAACTGGCCCTCAAACACCATGAAGTTATTGGTCAACACTATTTCCAATAATGTCTCAATTAGATAAATAGTGCTGTCACTGGCCTTTTTTGTGTACATGAATTCTCTGACCCAGTGAATTTCTGTTGCTTGGGGTATTACTGTGTACAAGTCCTTAACATCTATTGTCAAGAACAGTACATCAGCTGCATATTTCAATTTATTTATATTAGCCAGAAAACTCCACAAATCTTTACAAATCTGGGGCTCGCTCTCAATAAAAGGTTTTAACACGCTGTCAATATATTTAGCGCATGCGTAAGTAATTGATCCACGGCCATCAACTATGGGTCTAAAGGGGGGGGGCACTTGTTGCCTTGTGGATTTTTGGAGAACCAAATAGAGCAGGTGTTCTAGGGGCAATCATAGACAAATACTGGTACATGTCTATATCAATAAAACCTTCGAGAAACAAATCATCTAACATTCCTCTAATTTTCTTGTGCGCCACGTTGACTTCATTCAAAGTGACCGGAGTATAAGAGGGGGTATTGAGGTGCTTGAGCATGTAATCAACATATATACAATAATCCATGAATACCAAGCCTCCCCCCTTATCCGGCTTCATTACCCTAATATTACAGTCATTCAGCATATTGACAAAATCATACTCCAAGGGTAAAATGTTGGATTTAGGTTTATGATGCTTGTATGTTACTTGATTTTAATAGCCCAAAAATCCACCTCACAATTTTTCAAAAGTGGTCAAACCAGGATGGAGAGGTGGATTAAATAAACTGGAAACCCGTAAGGTTTTGACCATACTGGAATTATTCCCTATTAATAAATTAAGGTTAAGCTTCCGGACAAAAAGTTTCAAATCAATGATCATTTTAACAATGTCCATACTTTTACCAGGGACAAAAGTTAAATCTTTTGATAGAAAATCAACCATGTCCTGTTGGATGTCCAGAGCTGTATAGTTATATATAGTGAAATCACCATCGTTGCTGCTATGCAAACGAGGCTTAATGCCAAAACCTTGACTAGGGACTATCTCCTGTGTGTTCTTCTCCTGTTCCTTGAAGTATTCTGCTGATAAGTTGACTGACGTTTGTTCCTCCGGCCATTGGTAACCGGCCGAAAACCCTGCTGATTCTAAACATCCACACCTTGATTGTTATCAGAAAAATGATTTTGTCTGTCATTACTAAGGTTGCTATCACCTCCATTGTTACTGTTATTGTTATTATTGGTGAACCTTGGGCTTCTTCTTAGGGGTTGACCTTGTTCATTTGAAAAGTTACCATTGATATGAAGAGAGTTGGAATTGTCAACAAAATCATTCCCCTGTTGATTATTGCAATTATCGTTAGTACTTGTTTGGACACTAGATGGAGGCTTCGGGTATGCTTGATTATTTACGTAATCATTGATATCCCCAGCTATTTTCTTCTTCTTAGTTACAAGAAGCTTGTTCATAGTTGCCTCTATACTAGTGTATATTCTGCAATATTCGTATTTATATCTTGGAAAATCCTTATCAGATTTAATCCCATGTTCAAGCACTTCCAACTCAGTTTTTAAAACAGTAATATCTTTGGTATAAAAATTACTGAGAGCTTGAAGAAATTCGTGCCCCTGTCAGTCAAAGAGTGCAATAAGTTCGCTGTAAAAGGGTGAATTACCGGTTAAGCCAGCTGGATATCACCACTGGCTTAAACCTTTTGGTATGATCTTATTACGAATGCATTCCTCTAAATAAGAAACCTTGAGCTGTAATTTTCTACATTTATACAACTTAATGTCAAACTCGTTAATATTACGAGATAAAACATTTCCCACTCCCTCATTTAAGTCATTAGAGGGCATATTGGAACTGCTCTAGCCACTAAAAAAGTTGTTATTATTAAGAAATGTGGACATAGTGGGAATAATATCATTTTGAACTTGAGAAGTATTAGAAGGGCACCTTGGAGGCATCAGCTGACCAGTTCCTCCCTGCCGATTAACATCACAGGTAGGCGCGCTATCATTGTTATTGTTTGCGCTCCTACCTTCTCCTATATTGTCGGCATGTGCCTCACTAGTATTCCGACCAGTTAATCCAACTCCACGCTCCTCACTATGCCTTCTGGCTTCAATGTTCATGTCCGGCATGTTATTAGTACCAAACGCATCCACCTTTTGAGTGAGAGATTCCATTCGCCCTAGGAGAACCTGTACTAGGGCGGTGAGGTTGCCAATAGCATTATCCTGAACGCCACGAGAATCCTCCTGTTGCGTGAACAAACTTTGAGATGGCGCTCCGGTCATATTCGCCATATCGCACAAATTCCACAAACTCAAAAAGACACAGAACGAAAAAACAGTTAAAAGCGAAATGACACTATAAGAGCCGGCAACTTTAAAATAAAACAAAAATATTTAATAACGTTAGCGCATTCAGCGAAGATAGCACTCCACCTTCATCAGACAAACAGAGGAAGTTAATCATGAATACATTTATAAGTGATTAATGACAATGAAATAACCAATTAAAATAATCTGCATTTTACCTTAGCAACCTTAAAGAAGCGCTTCACAGAAGCGATGCAGAAACTAAGTATCTGATTAAACTTATAATTAAAAATACGGACTGACAGCACATCAAAACATTTAGATTGTTTAGAAAAATATATGTATATTACTACCAAACTTATTAAATAAAAAAGAAAATAGCAAATACCCAAGTAAAACATAGAGTATAAAATACAATAAGAACATCGAACAAAACATATATTTTTCTAATCAGATACTCAGTTTCTGCATGGTAAAATGCAGATTATTTTTTCATTGTCATTAATCACTTATAAATGTATTCATGATTAACTTCCTCTGTTTGTCTGATCGTTATTAAATATTTTTGTTTTATTTTAAAGTTGCCGGTTCTTATAGTGTAATAACATTCAAATGCACAATAAATTATTTGAAATACTGTACTTGCAAAATATGGTCTGTAATGGCTGTATTTTGCAAAATAACTTTACTGTAATACTGCACAAACATGCAAACACTTTATATACTTTTGATAACTTGGATATCTTTAATTAATACAAAAATACATGCTTAGCAAAAATGTGTATCGTTCCCTTTTATTTTTATTCATTTTATTCAATTTATTTCAAGCATTTTCTGTAGTAATTTGAATATTTCTATCAATATCAGACATATCGGTTTGTACCGTTTACAGCATTTTGTATGCCTTGTTTCATATTTTGTGAGTAAGAAATAGTTTTGAACAAGTTTTAATATCTGAAATTTATTTCTGACCTGTTTTGTGAATTATGCATGTAGTAGGGATGATTCACTTCTTTATATTCTTCCAGTGTCAACCGAGGCCCCTCAAATTCAAGTGGAAGAAATTGGAACTCTTTCTGGCAGCAAATTGTTTGGGTCATTCTTATCTTAACCTCATATCCCTTTAGACATGCCACTTCTGACACCATGTCACTTGTCCCTCTCTATCATAGATGTTAAGCAGGTACGGTATTTTGTTTAGATGCTTTAATACATAGAAACACATCAGGATGTATAGCAACATCATAACATATAAACAGACTGGTTAACAGACAAACCTTACATACATACAGGCTTGCATCTCAACAGCTTACTACAAAATGGCAGTCAGACTTGCATGTGCTGAGTATTTATACACTTGTGCAAGCCCTTGGATAGCTTCTTAAAGGTACACACACACACACACACACACACACACACACACACACACACACACACACACACACATTGATCTACACTTACCAATATGAGACAGCTTTGCTCCTCACCACTTGTCACTTTATCTCTTGTCAGATTGGACCACAAATCTGTCACATGTATCATAAGACTGAAGCAGTAAGCATCTTTCAGTACTTCAGTATTCAGAGTTTATGCTAAGGCTAGTTTACTAAAATTTATGATGACCTGAACAAATTCAAAATCCTCCACAAACCAGATGACCCCAATGTACATCTGGAAACCTTTGCTAGCAAATACTACCGATATGTAAATAGTTACATAAATGCATCAATATACTTCCAAAGTAAATACCAAGCAAAATTTAAGAGTAAATCTCTATGATGGAACCCAAATATAAACAGACTATAACAAACAAAAAAAATAAGTGCAAGCAAAAACGTAGCATTCAAGATGCTAAAAATGCACTTACTAAACCAAATAAGGAACTGTAGACCCTGATCAAATCAACCAAGGACAGATATGAGATAAAAATAGCTACCTAAGTGAAATATAACCACACCGTCTTCTTTAACTATATTATAGACCTCAGAAACAATTCCCTGTACTCTGCAGAACTAATAGTAAATGACATCACATACATGCACCCAGAGAACATAGACAATCTGATAGTGGATCAGTTTTGCTCTAATTTCATCCCCAAACTCCTACAGTCACAGATCATATAACCATATTTACATCCCCTTCAAATGTCTGAAGTACACGTCTTCAAGGCACTATGCAAAGCCAAGAACAATATTCTTCTATGGAGCCAAGAAACATACTGGACTGCCAAATGGGCAGCCTGAAACAGGACTTGTCAGCCTGAAACTTGAGTTGTGAGACCAACTTCATAGACTATAATATCAATCTCCAAACAGAATCTGTGCCTGTTAAACAGAGGACAACAACAGTCATTTCTTTGCACAAAGGAGGGTCATCAATGGTTCTGGGTAATTAAAGACCCATAAACCTGACCAGCCTTATCCATACGTCTATGGAAAGAATCACACTGGAATTAATAAATAATGATACAAACTCTCAACCCAAGTCCGTTCGGATTCTTCAAGAACAGATACTGCCTACTTAAACTGCTTGACAGAGGTGATGGATAAGGGTAAATAAGTGCATACTACATATTTAGACCTTGCCAAGCCATTCAACACCATCCCAAAGTCAGGTGTCATGGATAAATTTTCCCAGCTCAAAGTAAATCCCAATGTTTTGCATTAATAAGCATTTTTAAAAACTATAACATTTGAAATTCAAATGTATTTCATTATTTATATATTCTGACTGACTTTCAGTAAAGGTTCCTGGATTTGTTCATGGTTGCTGCAATGTTTTTGTGAAAAGTTATCCTTAAGGTGTCATTAATTAATTACGTAATTAATTCAGTCATTTATCTGTCTATTTATTTATTCATTGTCCTTCAAGTTGTAAGGGATTTTTTATTTGCTTTTTGGGTTTCCTGAGGGTTTTTAAAGCTCTTCAGGTAAGTTTGGGGATGTCAAATAAGGGTCTCACCCTAGGATTCAAATGGCCTAAGTACACCTCTAGTAATGAGTCATGAGAAATAGTGGAGTTTTAAACTTTGTGATGCAAAAATAATGGTAAATGAGATATGCAAATCTGTTTCTTAGACTGATATTTAGTAATTTGTCTTGAGAAACAGTGGAATTTTAAACCTTATGAGGCAGAAACAAGAGTAAATGAGTTATGTGGTGTCTGTTTTTCAAACATGGGTTTGTTACTATCACAAACAAGTTGATCTTAGCCTCTTCATTCTCCTGTTCTCCTTTCTTTAGTATGACAGACATCTCTCAAAGGGAAGGAAATGAGAAGGGGTTGGGAGGGTGGCCTAATGGTTAAGGTGTTTGCCTTACAAACACAAGGTACAGGGTTTGAGTCTCACAAGGGATAATTGGCTAGGCTTAAAATGGCTTGCAAGGGCAATTAGCCTAGTACTAATCTATGAACCTATAAAGAAAGTTCAACGAAGTTGCATTTTTTCTTAACTGTTTTAAATTTTGATGTTTAATGGTACTCATAGATTCATAGATTAATAGACTATTACTAGGCTAATGACCTGGGGGGACTTTCTAAGCCTAGACAAGTTCTCCAGAAAGAATAATGATTTCCTGTATCCAAATTGGACAGTGAAGGCTAGGCATTTATAAGTCACCTCTGCCCATAAGGGACATAGGTGCCAGGCCCGGTGTAAATTTCTTATTCCTCATCCACTGGTCTAGGTTGTACTTAAACTGGGTAATAGATTAACTCAGCTTCACATGGATTGGAAGCCCGCTCCATAGGATGGACAGTCTCTGGGTCACATATCGCTCTCTTTACTAAGTTCTTTTTAAGTCGCAGACAAAAGTCAGGTTACTAGACTTTGTATTTCTGGTAATCTTTGACTTACGAATAGGTAGGACATTCATAAGTGTGAGGTTTGTGGATGCCTTGTAAGCCAGGCATAGATCACCCCTCAGCAATCTGTAGGAGACTGAGTAGAGGGAAATGGTATTAAAGTGCTCTGTATAAGGTTTGTTATGCCGTGTGTTCTTGTAAGGAACTTCTGAGGTCACTCTAGTTGCTGCATATGCCTGGTCAGGTACATATCAAAGGCAGCATTGTACTCTATGATTGGTCTGATAAGTGTGGAATACAGTGGGATAATGACATCATTGGACTTAGATGCCATGCTTTTACTTATAAGTTACACAATATAAAAGAATTTTCTCACCACTGTGGCCACATGGTTGTTAAAGGTAAAGCTACTGTTTATGTGTGTACCCAGATCCCTGACCATTGGGTCAACTTTTAGGAGTGATAATTAGCTGGGATAGTTGACTTCCCAAAGGATACAATTGTGCATTTCTTAGTATTGAGTTTAAGACCATGGCTGTGGCACCATTATTTTAGTCAGAGATAGACCTTCTTAGAGAATGCTAGTGTCTGCAGGAGAGTCAATGATAACCTCCAGTTTGCAATCATCTGGAAACGTAGCCATAAACCTTCAGCATTTGCTTCCATTTCAGAGAAATAAATGCCAAAAAGGAGCAGGCCCAGTACCAAGCTTTGGGGAACTCTGCTAGTGACTGGCCTCTTGGTGCAGGTGGCCTCACCTATTTTGACTTTCTGTATCCTACTAGTGAGCCAGCTGGTTATCCAGCAAGTGATAAAAAGGTTTAAACCTAAATTAGTGATCTTGTCTGTAATGCCTGAGCGGGGTATTGTATCAAAAGCTTTGGCCAGGTCAAGGTAAGCTGAATGCACAGTCTTGCCTTCATCCAATGTTTTGGTGACCCTCTCAAAGAAGTCCACCAGATTTAATAGGCATGACTTTCCCTTAACAAAGATGAAATGTGATGGGTACAGCGTTTGCAGGTTACCTATGTCCTCATTTATCATTTCCATGATCATTCATTCCATGACCTTACATATAAGGCTAGTCAGACTTATGGGCCTGTAGTTACCCGGATATGTGGTTGGACCTCCTTTATGCCAGAAATGACTGTAGCCATCTTCATTCCTTGGGCACAAAACTTGACTGATGGCTGCAGTTGAAAAGTGATTCAAATGGACCAGAGAGGTCATGTTTCATGCTATTTATTAAACATACTTGGATGTTATCAAGGCCCACGGATGCGGTGTTTTTGGCCTTGGAAAGTGCATTGATGACCTGTTCCTTAGTAATAGTTGGGGGGATTGTGGTATGTGGTATTTCCTTTGCACTATCAAGGGGTGAGTGGGGGGAGAAATTTGAGGTGAATCTATCAGCTATCGGGTTTAGTGTGGGTGATGCCATTTACAATACGTTTTCACATTATTCTGTATTTCCCCTGAGGTTATGGACAGCTGCAGAAAGCTTTGTGGTTGTCCTTTGCCTAAGAAGCTATTTTTTATTCAAATGTAACCTTTGAAGTATTAATTACCCCTCTTAGCTGCCTGTTTAGATTGGTCAGGGGGCCTTTAGTATGCATGGCTTTATTCCTTCTACACTTCGCCAAGATTTTTTTCTTTTGTTGTATAACCAATTGATATTGTAATTTCACCAGGGTGGTTTGTCTTTTGAGTTTGTCTTATTTTTAATGTGAGTGCGCACAGCTCACAGTATACAGCTATCAATATGCCTGTACATAGATTTTGTACATGGGTTAGCATATGCTATGGTGTTTACTTCATTTGGAGGTGCTTGGAATTTAGCCAAGGTATTGCTTAGTAGAGAGAGGTTAGCCTTGGAATAGTTACTAAAGGTTTTTGGTTTTGAAGATCTCCAGATTTAATATTTTTTTCATGTAATACTGCCTTATGGTCAGAGTTGACAGATTTGATGAGCAAAGACATTACATTGGGTGAGGAACATCAGCTCCCACAAGTTCATCAGTACAAGGTGAAGGATGCTTGTACCCTTGGTAGGAGAATTGACCAACTGTTCCAGGATGTTGATATTAACAAAGTTTAGAAATTGTTGGGTTTGTGCATTAGAAGTGGTGTAGGATCCCCATTCTATAGAGTGTAGTTGAGATCCCCATGAATACCATATTGGGTTGAATGGTGAGGGGCTGAAGTACATTGAGATAGGCAGTGTGGCTTTCCTGGGCATTGAGTGAGACCTATAGGTTGCAAGGATATGGTATGAGATCCTATTTATGGTGAGTTGCACATGTATAAGTTCTAGTGGGTCATACACTTTAATTAGTTTGGGTGTGAGGTTACTTTTAATATAGACTGAGAATCCTCCACCTTTAATTCCCTTCTGTACAGTAGCTGGTCTAAAGGTGTGAAAGGTATTATAACCTTGCATTGCCAGGGTAATCTCTGTGATGTTAAACCATGTCTCCATTACTACACAGATGTCTACATAACTAGGGAGAGGAAGGCTTGCAGGGAGTGGAGTGTCTTGTTAAGGCTTCTAGCATTGAACAGTGCTACCTTCAGATATTTCTTCATAGGTTCAGTTAAGTTTCTAGGTTTTAACAGTTTGGCATTGCCTAAAAATGCACTATAGGGGTGGAAAAGGTCTTTGCCAATATCTGAATGCCTACAGAGGACAAGTGCAGACCATCCCTGGCAAATCAGTGTGGTTTGTCACCCATATCCTCCCAGGCTGTCAAATACTTTACACCCCTGGGACTGACACCAGAAGTTAATCAGTTGTTAAAATCAATCATTTTCTGTTGATAATGTGGCATCATCCTTGGAGAAGGTAGTATGCTGTTCATTGTCAGGCTCATACCTGCCTGAGGCACATAATTACCAAGTTTGATTGTGTCTTGCTTCATATAGGGAGGTCATTTACACCTACATGGACTACAAGAGTCATACTAATACCTGTGGCTCAATGACCTGAGTGCCTGTGTGGCTTGATGGATCCTAGCCTCAGAATGGCAGCTGCGCCTCACTATAGAATCAACAATGACCAGGAAATTTGACTGTATGCTGGTTTGCCTTAACGGCTAAGTAGTAGAGGTATTGGATGCAGTGTTGCTATGTATAGCTTTGGGTAGTGGTTTAAAGGAATGTCTACATGATGGCTGAGGACCCTTTTTTGATTGTGCTGTGCAGGAGGTCTTAGCGTTTTAGACAGGTTACCTGTAAGTGTCTCAGCACAAGTAGTTTTATGTGTAGGGTCTTTACCCAGTGCAGTAGGTGTGGTGCAAGTGTCACTGACAACCTCTGTAGGATTAGTTTTGTTTCTATAAGATAGTTTTGCATGCAGCATTGAAGTGTATTTATACTTCTCGCATACTTTATCTGTTTTATTAAGAATGGGAGGGTTGTTACTGATGCAGGTTTAATGGGAAGTAAATTTTATGGAGTAAAACAACCTGTGTGACTAGTAGCAGCTAGATGAGATACATGTACTATTACTCCTATTTTTACAGGATTGTTGCATATTTTTATCAGTGGCCATGTCTCACTCCATCAGGATTTAAGGAAATATTACCATGTGGGAGTCAGCCACTGAGTGGTCCAGTAATGTGACCCATGATATAATATCTGCTATAGAGTTCTTGGGCTGGGATTCTATGTACAATATGCTGATAATATGAATTAAAAATAAAGGTTATGTACTTACCATAATGATAGATCTGTGCTGCCTGCTTCCATCCTTTCTCATTGTATAGGTCTTCAGATCCTTCCTTAGATCTGACTTCAGCCATTCTAGAGTTTGGATCCAAAGCTCAGGCTCATCCCCTTGCCCATAATCCCCTCCTGTCCCCAACATTACTTCAGATTGAGTTTGCCCATAAACCCATAACAGATTAGATCTTACATACAAAAAAAAACAGACTCCTTAAAAGTAATACCCTGCTTATGTTCTGTTCTGGAGTTTGAAGAACATGTGGATATACCCAAGAGACCGACCACACCATCATACCAGAAACCACTAATTTCCAAAATGATGGAAAGGGGGAAGGAGGATTGGAAGTTGATGAAGGATGGAAGCAGACAACACAGATCTATCATTATGGTAAGTACATAACTTTCATATTTGATGTTGCTTCATCAGTCCATGCCTCAATGTATGGGACAATGTTCCCAGCTAATGAACTCTTGGGGGGTCTCAAGGAAGGATATTCTGGAGGATGACTGAACCAAAGACAGTCGTATCTCTGGAAACCTAATCTAATTCATAATGAAACATGAAGTATGACCACTGGACCAAATGACAGTGGTAGTGGTGCAAATATCATCAATAGAGGCTCTTCAGAAAAAGGCTTTAGATGTAGTCACAGATCTAGCTGAATGAGTTTAATGGGTTTGGGCAAGGTCAAGCCCTTCTCTTTGTATGCATATGAGATGCAGTCAGATAACTATCTAGATAAGTCAGCTTACAGACTTATAGGAGGACTGCCATCATCTCCAGAACATTGATGTGAAGATTGGACTCAGAGGGGAACTAAGTGCCTTAGTCTTTCCCACATAGTGCCTCCCTCTCCAGCTGGGAATCTTCCATGGTCACTGTTACCTTGAGAGAAGGAGAAGCAAATGGACAGCTCTGGGATACTTCTGGGGACTCAAGCCATCATTGCATCTGAGTCCTGCAAATATCTGTCATTTTTGAAAATTCATGGGTCGATGTCTTATAGACCATTTTATTGA
The DNA here is from genome assembly GCF_019279795.1 of Protopterus annectens. Classification (NCBI taxonomy): domain Eukaryota; kingdom Metazoa; phylum Chordata; order Ceratodontiformes; family Protopteridae; genus Protopterus; species Protopterus annectens. Next base: position 460,590,331 of record NC_056742.1, on the reverse strand, counting down.
AAGAGTCCACAGGAGAACCTTCATGTGGTATCTGGCTAGGGGAATCAAAGTGATTGAGGCAGCCATAAATCCAAGCAGCTAAAGAACAAATTTATGCAGGTGGCTTCTGGCAGGAAAGGATGTGTACATCTTGATTGCAAATGGTGGTCTAACTGTTCTCTGGAAGACTTGCAATCTGACATGTCATATCCAGGTGAGCACCTATGAACTTTATTATCTAGCCCAAAAGAAACATGCACTTGTTTAAATTCACTGTGATTCCCAGTTCTGAGGAAAGGCAAAGCAAGGAGTCCCTGGCATTGATAAGAAAAACATTGGTATGAGCAGAAATAAACCATTCATCTAGGTATGGGAACAATCAGGACACTTGCAGCCTGAAATGATTTGACACCACTGCCATGCACATGGTGAATGCATGTGGAGGGGGGGGGGGGCTATGATGAGATCAAAGGACGTGGTCTTGAATTGAAAATTACTGTCTCCCAGCCAGAAGCAGAAAACTTCATAGATCACCTGTCTATCATAATGTGGTAGTATGCATCTTAAGTATCTATCAAGCACATCCATTTGCCCTTCCTCAACAAGGGGAGGGTGGAATATACCAAGACCATCCAGAACTTCATTCATCTAACATACTGGCTGAAATGATTCAGGTCCAATATTAGCCTGATGTTCCTGTTCTGTTTTAGCACCAAAAAATATTGAGTGATGTGGTTGGACCTCCTGGATGACTCTCATGTCTAGCAGCATTTTTTATTTATAGACCCACTACTTTTCTATGTGAGGGTGAACACTGGGAAGCTTTTATAATGGTGGGAGAAGGACAGAGAAAGTAGATAGAATAGCCTCTGGTTATAATCTTCTGCACCCATATATCTTCAGTGATAGATGTCCAGGTTTTGGGGTGTAGAGACAAGTGCCCCACCAACTGTCTCCAGATAGCAGCTTTCAGGCAACCATTCAGGAGCACTGATAAGACATTTCAAAGAATGGGTCCTGGAAGCCTTCTCTTTGCTGTCCTCCTCTGCAGTGGTAGTGATGTCACTGTTAGAATCCCCCACCACCGTCATGAAGTTTCTATCTAAAGAACTGCTCATACACAACCCTTGAGACTTCCAGAACCACAGTTTCTTCCCTCCTTTCTGTTCCTAAGGAAAAACCTCCAGGGATAGGACACCATATTCCTAGTGCAGAAAGGGTTTTCCCAATTTGCTTACTCCTGGAGAAAATGTTCTTGACTTTTGGCCTGAAAAGAGTTGATACATCAAAAGGGATATTCACATAGGACATTGTGAAGTGTTCCACAAAGGCACACAACTGCATCCAAGCATGTCTCTATGCAGGAATGCCTGTCACTGGAGCTCTCAATGCTCCTTCAGTTGTGTTAGAGACAAGGCGTTGGAAAGGGACTGTAGGGATACCAGCTGTGAGTCCACCATTTTCCTGTCCTCTGCAGATATGGACCCTGAGAGATATTTGAAAAAGGCTTTTTTTAAGTCTCTCTGGAATCTTGTCACATGTGCCAGGTTGTTGAGAGCTGTCAGCGCAAAGATAGCTGAGATGTAAATCTGTTTCTCAAACCTGTCCAAAGACCTAGAGTCCCTTTTAAGGAGATGGACAGAGGACCTCTCTTTAGTCATCTCCTTTTTTGTGCCTGCTGCCTCTACCACAGAATCAAACACCAGACTCTTGCTCCAATGAGGTCCATACTTAGAAAAAATGTGTTTGGCTTGTGTGTGATGGGTTCAGCCATGTCCAGTTTCTTCCAGGCGTGCTTCAAGATAAAATTGATCATCTCAGCCAGTGAAGAGACCACCCAAGAAGTAGCTGAGTCGGACCTGAAGACCTCAAAAAACATTGACTCCTCCTGGGACAGTACTTCAGAGGACCATTCACCTTTCTATCTCAGTAGTTTGAGAATCTCACCCAATGAGTCATCCTCAAGTGGTGATCTGGGGGACCCCTTCCATTTGTCAAAGTCAGTGTCTTCAGTTAATGACTCCTGTGGGGAGTCCACATGCATCTCCTGCATGTATGCTTCTGATACACCTCTGTAATGGGATGCTTCAGAGAGTACTCAAAAGATGAATGGGAGTCCTGTATATGGACAGTCTTGAGGCTCAATGGGATTGACTGCCCCAACAGAATAGGAAGAGCAGAATCAGGACCCGAGGACTTCCAGTGGGGGATGTACAGATCCAAGTGCACAATGGAAGTCTATTCACCAGGAATAGAGAGCACTCTCTTGACAGCCCCAGAAGTTGAATCATCTAATCCAAGCTGTACACAGCAGTCCACACAGCCAGGCTCTGAAGCCAATCCTGGAGCCAAGTTATCTAGCAGCAATGCTCTGAGAGGAAGTGATGGCTCCGAAAACTTCAGAGTTGATCCCCTACTCCTGGCTCCATCACTGATGCTTTGGCTCTGAGATCCTTTCAGATCCAAGACTCTCAGAGCTATTCAGATCAGAGATGTCACCAGAGTGGAAGATGACCAAGTCTTCAGATCTGAAGAGGACAATTCTTGTGTGAAGCTCGGACTCACAGGTCTCAAACATGGAGGGTGGATTAGGTAAGGAGTGACCAGAGGAAGAGAGGAAGGACCGAAGCTCACAGGTATAACAGGGGACAGTGCCGGGAGAAATCCCACCTGAATTTGGGTCTGCCAGGAGAAATCCCACCTGAATTTGGGTCTTGGGGAACTTCCTCATCATCCTTTTCAAGTCTGGTTCTGAAAGGCTTCTGATAGATCTGACTGTTTTGATAGATGAGGCGATGAAAGGAGGTCTAGAGGAGTGATGAACTGGCCTTTCTTGCAGGAAGGGTGAGCACAATCATGGAGAGACTGACTCCTGAGAAAAAAAAAACCTGGACACTGGAAGAGATGAATTTCAAGATCCAATTACAATTCGACAAAGTAGAAATGTTGGATCATATAGTCTAGGAAGTTCTTAAGCCAGAGCAGAAGAAGCAGCCAAAGAGGAGGAGCAGTCAGAGGAACGCGCTTTAACCTCTTTGATTTTTCTTTGGATTATTCACTACTTATCTCTCTTTTTATGCATGTCTGATGTCTTCTTGGTAGACAGAGAGGCTCCAGAAGCAGAGGAGGAGGAAAGAGGTCAGGAGGAGTCACCCATGAGGACTAGGAGAAGTCCTTTCAGAATTAATTTTTTCTTATGTTCAGTAATGACTCTCTGACCAAAGGCAGTGCAAATTGAGCAATCTTCATCGAAACGAGCGTTACCAAAACAATATGAGATTTTGTGGCCGCATGCCACATATTTCTTGTAGTCAGAGGGTTTGTTCATCCTGTGGAAAAAGGTACAAGCTACATAAAACAGAAATGAGCACAACAGTATTGTAAGGTTGTCCTAAGATGCCAATAAGAACTGATAAGGTAAAACCCAAAACTGCACTAATGTCAGTCAGAAAAGGGCTCCAACAGTGCAAAATGAAAGGATAAGTAATTTGTTTTTTTAACAGGAAAGTAGAGACTACAGGAAAAAGGTGAACATTTTATAGGCAAAAGCTAGTTAGCAAAGGTGTCTTTATATATAAAAGGTTAAATCATTTAGCTGAGATGAGCCTGAGCAAAGAGAACTACATCTGTTCAAATGTATGGCAAATAATATCTGTAGTAATATTGGGGACAGGAAGAATTATGGGTAAGGGAATGAGCCTAAGCTTTGAATCCAAAGCCTAGAGTGGCTGAAGCTGGATATGAGGACAGATCCAAAAACCTATACATTGAGGAAGGACAGAACACATATCATAAGATCTCAAGTTAAGTTGTGAGCTTTTTCAAATGTCTCACAACAAAGTAGCTAGCAAAAGAAATTATGCAAAACAGGCATTTCTTACAAGTTAACAAAATATCAAAAAAGGTTTTCTTCTATTTCTTATACTGGTTTTGCATTACAGTTTCTTCAGAGAATAAAGAAAAAAATGCCTGCAAACAAACATATAATATATGGAAGTATCAGTTAAAACTAGTAACTAAAAATGAGGCATATTTAAAACAACTGCCACATAAATAATAAATATGGTAAACAATAGTACAAGTACACTTAAAAACCATGAAAAGAAAAATGAAGAAACATATGTTAACCAGAAAAATTATGGCTAAATATATATATATATATATATATATATATATATATATATATATATATATATATATATATATTATAAAATACATAAATGCAAGTTAATATTAGCCAATGATTAAGCCATGCAATATTGTTAGACCCAATACTGAAGGTTTGAGATTTGGTACTGTGAGCAAAAACACTTTGTAAATTAAATTGTGATTTCATTAAAAACAACAAATTAAAATAGGTTTTATATCTATATCTATAAATGGAGAGATATCTAGATATATATGTATGCATGTAAATATGTCTGTATGTGTATATGTATATACACACGCACATACATATGTCTGAGTGTGTGTGTGTGTGTGTGTGTGTGTGTGTGTGTGTGTGTGTGTGTGTGTGTGTGTGTGTGTGGGTGTGTGTGTATTCAGTTAACTCGGTCAAATCATTTTTGTGTGACTCAGTTTAATTGCTTTTGCTTAGATTAAAAGTCTGTTTGAGAAAACTCTGTCTTGGACACGTTCCGGTAGATGAACAAAGGTAAGTGATGTTCCAGGGGTTTGTATGTGTGCCTGTGCATTAGGTTAGGGTACGGTTTGGGTAAGGGGATAGATTTAAAGTAGGTATGTGAGAGTGATTGTTAGTGGATAGATGTAGTGTTTGTGTGAGTTTACGTGTATGTGCATGGGGAGTGTCTTAGCTGTCTTTTGTAGTGGCAGTGTTATGGAAAGGGCTTTTATAATGTAAGCTGCAGATCAGGGTTAGGAACAGGGTTAGCATTGGTATTACTAAGGTGGAGCAGAAGTGTACACTACTCAGACAAATATCAACTGAATGTGTGGTAGGATTCTAGGCAGTAGGTCGGAAAAGGAAATTTTTTTCTGTTTTTGTTGTACTATGTGTCAGGCTTGTGTGTGTTGTTGGCATAATGAATGGGTGACTTGTGTTGATCAATGTTTTTGTGTCCCACATGAAATATTTTGAACATTCATTATATGATCATATATATATATGTATATATATATATATATATAAGTATATATTACATACATACATATATATAAATATATATATATATATATATATATATATATATATATATATATATATATATATATATATATATATATATATATATATATATATATATATATATACATATATATATATATATATATATATATATATATATATATATATATATATATATATATATATATATGTATATATATATATATATATAAGTATATATGGTTTCACTTCATAATCTCGAAATGCTGAAATACCGAATTTCAGCATTCCGAGACTATGAAGCTGAAGCATTCACAATACTGAAACCCACAATCACGAATCACACAATCATGAACATACATATACCATACACCACATAACACACACACCATTCCACCCACAGCACACAAACCACACAGTCCTACACTACATATAAGTAGGGGATAAGCCCCACTGCACCCCCATGTGGAGGGCTGCACCCACCACACCCCCCTTACTTATATATACCAACTCCGAGATCGCACATAAAAAAAAAAAAAAAACTCACACCATGGCATTCTCCACTCACTTGCACACAAATACACATCACACATACACAAACACCAACAAATCCAACACTCACACTCATACTTACACCTCCCTACCCTTACCCACATATACAACGTACAAAGACGCACACAAACACTCACTCACCTGCAATTTCAGGCACCATAACACTACACGCAATGTACCAGAAATGCATAAACACTGATTAGAGATATTCAAATTCACTCTTATGCAGTTTCGGCATTCTAAATTTTCGGCTTCATGGTCTCGGAATGCTGAAATTCAGTATTTCAGCATTTTAAGATTATGAAGTGAAACTATATAAATATATATATATATATATATATATATATATATATATATATATATATATATACATATAAATAAAATACATAATAAACTCATATCAGCTGTATTCCTTGACCTATCCAAAGTATTTGATACTGTTTCCCATCCCATCCTCCTAAACAGACTTTCTAACCTACAACTGTCTACCTCCACTACCTTGTGTCCTAACAGTTACCTCTAAAACAGATATCAGTCCATCAGATGGCAAACATCCTTCTCCATTTTCTGTTTTGTTAAGACCGGGTTCTCCAGGGTTCTATCCTGGGTCCCCCTACTTTGTAATATATTTACAAATAACCTCCATGTCTCCTGCCCCCACTCTACCTTAATACAGTACGCAGACAATTCCACACTTATTAACACCTGTGACAATATAAAAAATCTCCACACTGTCTCTCAACAATCTCTGCACCTAGTCGAATAATGACTAACTGAAAACAACCTTCTTCTCAACACCAAAAAGACCAAGCATCTATTCTTTCTTCCAAAAAAACGCAGTTCAGCTAAAGACAACTTCACCATCTCATTCTTAGATAATACAATTATCACCGCCAACTCAAACACCAAATTGCTTGGTGTTACTATAGATGACCAATTAAAATTCAACCTACATATCTTAAACTGTATCAAAAAGTCCAGTCAAAAACTAGGTCTTCTATACTGCAACAACAAATATATACCTAACAAATCTAGACCTATACCGGCTCAAACATTTATTCTACCATCCCTGCTGTATGCTGCTCCCATACTAACTAACCTCCAAAATAATCTCTTCACCAAACTAGAAACCACCTATAACAAGATAGCCAGTTTTGCAGCCAGTAATAGCTACAAATCCCATCACTGTATATCCCTGAAATGGTTAAGATGGCCTGAGCTCCCCCACATGCATCAAACATTACAACTACAAATTGCACACAACATCCTAAATAGCCCCAACTCTTGTTCTACCCTTACATCCATAATTACACCCTACACACCCAATTGTGACTTCAGAAGCACATGACAAAACCTTCTGCAGGTGACCAAGTCAAACAAAAATATTTTACAAATACTTCACAGTCATTCGATTGCACACTCATGGAACAATCTTCCATTGTCCCTCTGCTCCACTACCAAAAGTGGAGAATTCAAAAAGCAACTAAAAATGAATTTCCAACATGCATGGATCTGTACTTGTCAAGAAATTACCCGATGCATTTTTCTTCTTCTCTCAATTAACATATCTGCCTGGTATAAACTGTCAACATATATTACTCTCCCTATGCTATTAAATGCATCTTTGTGATACAATGCCATGATGTTACTCTGATTTTTTTTTTATTTTAGGCATTGCTACATTCCTTGTAAATAACTTAATGCTAACCAAATTTCTCAAACATATTGTTACTGATTTTTTCAAAATACTGTACTTTGCCTTGTATATATTCGTATTGTATATTTCTCTCTGTTTTTGTACTGTTAAGTATCCTACAACTTGAATTGTTAGTTTTTTTCTTATTTAATTACTTACCTGGAACTTTTCTCCTCTAGTCTCTGCTGAAAACGGATCTCTGGGCCCAATCAGACTAACCCGGTTAACAAATGTAAAAATAAATAAATAAATAAATAAGTATATATGGATTCCTATTAATTTACTGGAAAAACACAAGACCGAAATTTACAAGAATGAGATGAGAAAATCCTAAGTTCAAAATAACGAACACTGACTTTGCTGAAACTAGAAACCATGAAATACCAACTGCGCATGTTAGATATCAGATGGAGGTTCTGAATGGAGTTCACAGACACAGACAAAAACAGGTACTACATTTAAACACTTAATTTTAATTAAAAATGTACCTTTTTCTACACATGTTAATAGAGATCATGGTGCAGTGAGGATGGAGAAATTTACCCTTTTCTCCACTGTAGTGCAACCTTGGAGTTGGTATATATAATTTTCAGGGGGTGTGGGGGCCGCAGCCCACCATATGGGTGCTGCAGAGTGGCTAGCCCCTCTACTAAAGCATTGAAAAATGTACATTTGTATGTTAAATTATGTATTTAAATGTAGTAGATTATTTTTCTGTCCAAAAGTCCACAACAGGGCAGTACAAAATGAAGGCAAATCCAGGTTAGCGCAAATCAGCTTATTCAGTGAACAAACATAAGCGCTTTCACATTTACAAAACTGCTTCTTCAGACGTTAATAAAGACACAGTAAACCCCTACTTCAATTGTAGTACATCACTTCCCCACCCTAAGCTAGAGAGCTAATTGAATTACTTTATTAAAGAAAACACAAATCTATAATCTAATAAAACATATACATATATATAAAAAATGCATCATAAATAAGTATTTGATTAATCTGTTAAAACATATAAAAGTCACATAAAAATTCCCTCATAAAATAACGTGCATAATAAATATATATGTAAAAATGGATTCACTCTATAATCTCGAAATACTGAAATATTGAATTTTAGTATCTCAAAACTATAAAGCCATAAAATCAAACTACTGAAACCCCAAAACCGCGAAATTCAAAACTGCAACATTTAAACACACCCTACACCACACAAACACACATACACCTTCCTCCCCACACTACAACAAACAAACAAAACACACACAAACAAAACAAGACACATACAAGCACCTATCCTACATTTAAGCAGGGGCACACTACTTATATATATATACCAACTCCAAGGTCGCACTAAAAATGACACAGACACAAAACCCACCACTACACAATCTACATTCTCCTTGCACAAACACACATCACATACATACAAACACCACCATTCTCAACACTTACACACTCACACTCTTACATACATTCCTTAATCTACATCTACAACTTCCCAGCACACTAACATACAATAAAATCCCTACCCAAAACCCTTAAAATAAAAACACCTACCTGAATTTCCAGCTATGCAGTAAAACAGCGTACCACCATAACCGCTGATTCGACATTTCCGGATTCGGTTATGTGGTCTTTTGCAGAACTGGGCTTTTGCTATTATAGTCTCACGATACTGAAATTTGATATTTCAGTATTTCAAGATTATAAAGTGAACCCGTAAAAATATATACAAAATACACAGACTATAAGGCAAAAATCTACTATTATACACACAGGTAACCTATATGTTAGTTTATAACAACAGATAATCTATATGTTAGTTTATAACAACAACAAGTATAAATATGACTCTGTCATTGCCCATGTTGGTGTGAATGACCTGAGACATACCTCCCTGGACTACATGAAAAGAGGCATGGAGGAGCTCTACAATCTTGTAGTCCAGGCAGTTATGACCCTAGCCTTGAGTAGCATCCTGCCATCACCCAGAATGATACCACAGTACAAGGACAAAATGATTGACTTCAAAAATTGGCTAATCTTCTGGTGTCATTATAAGGGAATCCAGCATCTGTCTGCCTGGGATGACATGATCGACAGACCACAATGCTTTGCCAGAGATGGCCTGCACCTGTCGACCTTGGGATTCAGGATACTGGCTAAGGCTCTTGTCACCTCCATAGTGACTTTTTTAGGCAAGGTTCAAATAACAAATTCACCACTGTAACAGGTACAAGCAAGCAAAATCTGAGGGTAATGCTACTCAATGATAGAAGTCTAAACCTCAAAATGCACTCACTCGAGGCACTCCTTAAACTGGAGAACATCGACATCTGTGCAGTGACAGAAACCTGGTTCAAGGCTTCAGAGAGCACCTCTGCATTATCAGGCTATAATTCATACCACACCTTTCGGCCACCTAACCTGGACTGAAACACTAAAGATGGAGGTGTGTCCATATTCATTAAGGATATCCACACCTCAAGGCTAGTTGCTTAGCATAATGCATCCAAGATTATCCAAGTGCAACTAACTCTGGGCAAGACCGCAATCCAAATTATAGCTTGCTACAGATCCCCACAATGCCCCAGGACTCCCACTCTTCATTTCTTGATACACTGGAAAATATTAGGGTACAACCCAGCACCCTAATAATGGGCAATTTCAACTACCCCACCATTAACTAGGAAAATTACTCATGTACCAACTCTTTTGCGCAACGCTTTCTGGAATTCATAAATTCCAATGCCTTGGATCAACTTATCCACACCCCCACCAGAGGCAGCAATATCCTAGACCTCGTCATTACCAACATGGGTGACCGGTGTTCCATACCAGAGGTCAGTTCCTCATTGGTCAGATCCGACCACAAGCTAATCACCCTAGACGTCCACATCCTACCCCCACCCCCATTAGGGAAACCACCGTAAAAAATTTCTCCAGAGCCAACTTCACACTTCTCAAGACAGAAGTGGAAAACTTCATGACACCCATGCAGACGGACAATAGAGGTACGACTGTTGAATCCTACACAAATGCACTTTATAAGGACTTACACAAGTGCATGGATCGTGCTATCCCTAACAGAACCAAGATGCTATCCTTCAAAAAAATGAAGCCAATCTGGTGGTCCCCTGCCATAAACAAGCTCTACAACAGAAGAAAGAAACTGTTGTAAAAAAGAGTAATATCCCATGATTGGAGGAACTCCCTGGTCAGCCTCGATAAGAAGCTGAGATCTCTCATAAAATCCTCCACAGCTAGTTACAAAAACAAAATCACCACTGATTCAAAAGACATGCTCAAAGCAATCTATAGCTTTGTCAAAAATCTCAGTGGCAACACTCAGATCTGCTTTGAGTTATAGCACAATGGCACTAAATATACAGAACCAACTGATATTGCCAACATTCTGGCAGATAGGTTCAGTGCTAATTTTACCCCCCCCCCCCCCCATGTCACCTCCTAATGGGCCCATCTCTATGCTGGAAGAATGCAAAGTTCCTGTAATCATGGCTGCACAGGTAAAACCACACTTCCAAAGCCAAGAACACAGCATCCATGGGACCTGAAAACATCCCAGGCTGCATTCTATACGAACTACAAAATGAACTGGCACCCCACCTAAGTACCATGTTCAATCATAGCCTCACCTCAGGATTTGTGCCCACTGAATGGTGGACAGCAACAGTTATCCCACTCCACAAAGGGGGAGCCACCACAGACCCCAGAAACTACAGCCCCATTAGCCTGACGAGCCTGGTTTACAAGGCCATGGAATGTATCATCATGGAACTTATAAACAAAGACACTGGTAATCTTCAAACTCTAGACCCCACCCAGTTCGGGTTTGTAAAAGGCAGATCATGTCTCCTAAACCAGATAGACTTCTTTGAAGCAGTCACCAAAGCCGTAGAAGAGGGTAAGGTGGTTCACACCGCCTATCTAGATCTCACGAAGGCTTTCAACACCATCCCTCACTCTGGAATTATAGATAAACTCACGAAACTAGGTATAAATCCCTATGTCACAAGATGGGTTGCCAACTGGCTCAATGACAAAACCCACACTGTGAAAGTAGCAGACTTCAAATCCAACTTCAGACCAGTGGCAAGTGAAGTACCACAGGGTTCGATCCTGGGTCCTCACCTGTTTGGTATCTACTTCTCTGGAATGTAGGCTAACACAGAAGGTCTTTGGCTAACAAAGTTTGCAGATGACTGCAAACTAGGAACCATAATCGAAACTCCTAATGATGTGGATATCCTACAAAAGGGCCTCACTGAGACAGATGCCTGGCATCAAAGCCATGGCCTCAAGCTCAATGCCAAAACGTGCCTTGTCACCCCCTTTGGTAAAAACTCTGTATCTATGAACTACCACATAGGCAGTAGTCTAACACCAAAGGTATGATAAGAGGCCTTGGGACACAGGTGGACAGTAGTCTCTCCTTTGATAATCACATCACCACAGTAGTCAGGAAATCCTTCAACATGGCACACCTCATTACAAAATGTTTCTTGTCCAGGAAAAAAGAGGTCATTGTTCCCCTCTACTCGTCCCTCATTAGACCCATTATAGAGTACAATGTCCCTTTTGGTATGTATCTCGCAAGACATCTACAACAACTGGAAAGGCTGCAGAAATACCTCACAAAGAGGATTAATGGCCTCAAACAGACACCCTACACAGACTGTCTCAAAAAACTCCAGCTTTACTCCTTCGCATATCACCTACTCAGAGGCGATCCCTGCCTAACATACAAAGCTATGTCAAACCAAGAGCTGTTGGACATGCTCCACTTAAAGAAATCCCTATCCCTCAGCGCTACACACTCAAGGAATCTAAACCTTGTCACCACAATAAACAAAACATGCTGGAGGGATATATTCCTGTCCCAGAGACTTCCCATACTCTGGAACAAACTACCTATCTATATCAAACAAAGCTCCTCATTAGCACTCTTCAAGAAAAATCTTGATGAGTGGATGGGAAATAGGAAATTCACCCTGGGGATCACCTCTGTGGCTCTGCTCGACAGTGGCACAGGAAAATAATTTTCTTGGGTGGCGAAAGCCAGGATACCTTTTTGGCTAGGCTTATATAGGCCTTATATTAGGGCCAATAGCCTAATACCTACTTATGAATCTATAAACCTATATAATAAAATGATATACAAACCTACCTAAACAAAGGTCTCTATTTCAATATGGGTTTTATGGGAATTTTATCAATGAGGCCCCTACCACTATCTGCTCTCATTTTTATTATCCATCTAGTCTTGCTCCAAATGTAATTATTGTATTGTATTGTATTGTACATTTATTGATATTTCTGGGCAGTTTTCCACCAGGATTTGCAAAGGTATTTTGTTTTTAGAATAGGAGCTAACTGTGAGAGTATGCATGTCGTTTATCTTGCAGACTGCTTGTCATGTAAGTCATTTTATATAGGAAAGACATATTGGAGACTGAGACATAGAATAAGGGAACATTTATATTCAATTAGTAACAATTTATCTATTTTATTTATTTATTTGACCTTTGTTAACTGGGTTACTCCAACTAGGCCAGAGACCCATTTTCAGTGGAGACTCGAGAAGAAAGGCTCCAATACAGACAATGTAAAGTACATAAACTTCACTCGCCGATATAAATAAATTTACAATACGTAAGCTACATATACAGAGAAGTGTAACGCATAATGATAAGGATACAGAGAAGTATAATACACATCACAGAAGTGTTTTTTTTTTTACAGTGAAAAAATAAACAGCAATTGACCTTTCATAGAGAGAGCAATTGATATAATGGATTTTGTAATAGAGAGAGGCATTTAGACATGAGCAAGCGATAAGCAATTGATATAATGGATTTTGTAATAGAGAGAGGCATTTAGACATGAGCAAGCGATAAGCAATTGATATAATGGATTTTGTAATACAGAGAGGCATTTAGACATGAGCAAGCGATATATACATATGTACTTGTGGTGAAGAAGTAGAGCTTAAGGGTCAGGTTATTTTTAAAAAGAGTACGGGTAAAGGGACAAAACTAAGGGGTGGTACAGTAAAGAGGCAGTGAAGCTGGAGTGAAATAATATGATGCGGTAGATTCATTTGAGTAGTAGGTTAGGTGGGGTCATTACAGGGGCAAGACTTGTTGTTTAGTAGGTGAAGTTTAAGTTCCTTTTTGAAGTGTTTAAGATGTGGAATGGATATAATGTGTGCAGGGAGCTTGTTCCAAGCTTGGGCTATAGTACATTTGTAAAGTAGGTTACCAACGTTTTTGTGTGGTTGGTAAATGTCAAGGAGTTGCTGGTTAGAGGTGCAGAGAGTACGGTTAGCGGTGTAACAGGATACCAGGGAGGAGAGGGAAGGGCTGGAAAATGGTTTGTATAATGCAGAGTGAGTGATTTGAAGCTGGGCTAGAAGGAGTTGGGAGAACTCCAGCCACTGAAGAGAGTTGAGTGAACGGCAGTGGTGAGAGTTGTAAGGAGAGTTAGTGACAAATCTAGCTATTCCCTGGTATGTTTGTTGTAGTTTAGACAAGATTGTAGACTGTATATTAGTTAGGATTGGGGCGGTATAGAGAAGGGAGGGGAGCAGGAAAGCAAGACACAGGGAAAGTCTAGCATTAGAACTTAGAAATGTTTTATTTCTATACAGCAGAACAAGTTTTTGATTTTTTTTTATGCTTTGAAGGACATGTACATTAAATTTTAGTTTGTCGTCAATGATGGTTCTTAGGAGCTTAGTGTGGGGTTCAGGTTGAATGATCATATTATTAGAGGAAGTAATGGCAATGGATGATTTATGTTGAGAGACAGCGCTAGGGAGAAAAAGCAGGAGTTTGCTTTTTTGGGGTTCAAGTTGAGTTGATTATTGGACAGCCACTTTTCAATGGATAGAAAGTTGTCCTGGGTATGAACATGAAGTTCTGAGATGTTATTGGTGATAGAGATGAGAGTGGAATTGTCAGCATATTGAATTAAGGAGGATTGCTTACAAGCTGTGTGTAACTCATTTGTGAAAATGTTAAACAAGAGGGGACCCAGTATGGAACCATGGGGTACACCAGATGTGAAAGGAAGGAAGGGGGGAACAGGAAGAGAGCCATCTAACAGATTGTAGCTGATTGGAGAGGCAACTGGTGAACCAGGCCAGGAAGGGAGCAGAGAGATTAAGGTTAGCAAGTTTAGATGAAAGGATAGGATGAGAGATTTGCTGCCTTGTAACATTGGAGTGCCAGGATGGGGTCTAGCTCCCCCATAATCTTGAAATGGATTAAAGAAGCAGCTAAAAGATTGAATTAATGACTGAATGAATAAATGAAATTAGTAAATAACTCTGGAACATGAAGGTGCCCTACATAAGTATGATAACCCTATCTACAAATCTCAAACGTGTAAAGTGTAACTGTCAATACACTATAGTAAATCTTGAAGCTCAATGAAGTTCCATTTAAGCAATCTCATAAGAAGGCTTTGCCCCCTCCTTCCCAGGAACCCCAACACAGGGCTGCTGTGTCTCTTCTCATTTGCTACTTATACTAATTCTGAGGTCACTAAATAAAAGTAAGACATTCATAGACCTAGTGCATATACACAGTCAGTGGCAGAATATAATAGGGGTAATTCAGGGGGTGCTTACCCAGGGCCCACGCCTCTAGATATGCCCACAGTCAGCCAGCAAAATAGTCATGTCATGGTACGGGCAGCAGTGCAGTGGTGAGGATTTCTGTCACTAAATAAGGTGGGGGGGGTTTGTTGTTGTAGATTAAAGTAAGAGAAGAGATTGTTTGAAGGTGCTCCCTGATGGGTAGGCATGGTCCACAGAAAGGATAAGCCCTCAGGCATTGCAAAAAAATGCAGGGGTGGGGAGCAGAGAAGTAAAGGTAGGTCATAGTAATCTCCCCTCAGCATAAAAAGCAGTTGCCAGCTCTGCCCTCAGGTTACACTTAAAATCCACACTGATACAAAGTTACACAGAGAAGAATGGGGGTGGAGAGTAAGTAGACCTAGCAATGAACAGGGCACTGGAACAGCCACAGTGAAGCAGGAAGGAAATTTTAAAAAACTTTAACTCTAGTAAGCATTTGTGTAAATGCATTGGAATATTTCCTCTTTGGGTGCTGTTTATATGAAATAAAGTTGAAATTGCCCCTGATTTTACAGACTATCCCATAGTTTTCTACAGACTTCCAGTCTATGTCTCCTAAAATATATAGTTTTCAAGCAAATTATTGAGAATTGCAGTTGCTAAATGAGGTGGGGGGTTAACTGTGGATGAAAGCATCCTTTTCTCTTGTCAGTTGCTCAGTTGAAAGTCTGGTTTTATAGCACTAGTATGCACTTATGACAAATAATTTGAAATGCCTATTCCTTGGCTACAATTTGAGTGAAACAAAGATGACCCTGATTTTACAGAATGTTCCTGACTTTATTTCTCTTACAGAGAAAATAAGTGGTTTTCTGGCAAATCATTGAGGGCAGCAGTCACTAAATAATGGCAGACGTTTGAGTTATCAGACTTCTTATTCTTCAGAAAATGTAAATGCTAATGCAAAAAATGTTATTCTACCAATTTCTAGGTATGTAACTGAAATATTTAAAATCTGTCCCTGGTTTTAGGTATGGTCTTCACTACTCTTTGGCTTTATCGCTTGTGTTAACAGGTTGAGAGGTATTACTTTTATCACAGTCATATGAAATGTACATGACAAATATGCTGTAACTGTTGGGTGATAGCTATACATGTATGAAAGGGTTTACTATCAAAATTTCGGGTAGCATTCAGGTGAACTGGGATAGGCAAAAAGGTATTTTCCAGTTCACGGAAGGCTGAACCGAAAATGGTCGAGACCACAACAGAGAATGCTAGTGTAGATTCGCTGTTGTGAGGTCGACATTCTGCTTGGAGATCGCAGTACAGTGGGGATTGGGAAATGCACCCATTTCCTCACAGTAGTGCGATCTTGGAGTTTTCATATATAATGAGCAGGGGGATGGGGGTGCACGGGGGCTTGCCCCCCTGCAATATGTTAGTTGTACATGGCTGTTAGGCAGGGTATTCTGGGTAATGTAGAGTACGTCAAATGCTGACATGTCGAAATTACCAGTTTCATTCATTTATGTGAACAATGTTTATATTTTCATTTTTATTTTTTGCAGATTTGTGCATTCAATGGAATGCGTTTTGAAAATGTGATAGGAAACTGTATGAAAGTGAATTTCTCTCTGGCTGTTTGCCCAATTAACCATCTGGCTTCACAAAACTAAAGTGCATGTATATGAAATAAGGTGGAATACTTGGGCTACTGTGCCTTTGTAAAAGAAACAAGACTTGAAATATATCATTGTGTTCATAATTACCTATTTATTAAGTTTGCTACAATCAAATTTGAGGTATAAATAGTCAACAATGTATTGCTACTTACAAGGGCTATCTGTGGATGAGAATGTCTGTCTTGGGAAGTAAAATTCAAGAACAGGGAGCTTGTGTGCCAGGTGCATTTAAACATGACTGCCAAACCAGGGCTGAATGAACATATTTCAGTTTTTAATGTGTTGGCTTTAAGATCAAACAAAGTTTAAGTTGCAGATTTTTTTCTGTTATCGGGCTGAGTATTTAGATTGGCAAATTGCATTTGTTGCTTTTTATTTTGCACATCAAGTTTAATTGATTAGTTTAAACATGAATGGTTACAATTATTTATCACAATGTTTGTATCATTTTGATAAGGTAGTGCTTTAACTAAGGGTATATACCATTAATATGAGGTCATGCAGCATGATTTTAAATCTAATGTTTTCAACTTTGAATCAGAATCTGATGACGTCCAACAAATGGAAGGAATGACAGCACTAAGTCTTTAGTGCATTAAATAATCTAAGTCATTGGGTGATTTCAGCATTTTCTATGGTATATCCCAGTACAAAGAGATGCCATGTACACATAACCCAGAGAGATAATCTCTTTTCTAACAATGCTCTCCTCCCGATGACCCAGATCCCATAACAAGAAGAAGGCCAAAACTGGGAAATCAAACTTTATAAGACAATCGAATCTAAATTTCTGTTAGTATGACACAAATTGCAAGGTTTATCACTGCTGATAATTATGATTCTATTTCAATCCAGCATTTGAAAAGTACAATATGTAATGAAAGACACTTTAAAATATGTAGCAGTTTGTATACTGTAAGGATGGATAAAATGATCTGGTGATTTTAGTAGTTGTTTTTTCATCACTCTGTGTAATGAGCAACAGCAGTGACTTTTCTGAAATCAGTGTGATGTGACAGCACAGTCAGTAACTGTGTTACCTGTCAGTACTACTGCAGTCATGGCATTCACATGTGACAGCACAGTCAGTAACTGTGTTACCTGTCAGTACTACTGCAGTAATGGTTGTCACATGTGACAGCACAGTCAGTAAGTGTGTTACCTGTTAGTAATACTGCAGCCATGGCAGTCACATGTGACAGCAAAGTCAGTAAGTGTGTTACCTGTCATTAGTACAGCAGTTCTGGTGATCACATGTGGTGGCACAAGCCAGTAAATGTGTTACCTGTCAGTAGTACTGCAGTCATGGTGGTCACGTGATGGTACAGTCAGTAATAAGTGTGTTACTGTCAGTAGTACTGCAGTCATGGCAGTCACATGTGACAGCACAGTCAGTAACTGTATTACCTGTCAGTAGTACTGCAGTCATGGTTGTCACATGTAACAGTACGATCAGTGAGTACATTAAGAGTAATTAGTATTTCAGTAAATGTGTTACCTGTAAGTATTACACTAGTTGTGGCAGTTTCATGGGCTAGCACATTCAGTAAGTATGTTACCTGTCAGTAGTACTGCACTCATGGCAGTCACATGTGACAGCACAGTCAGTAAGTGTGTTACCTGTCAATAGTACTGCCGTCATGGCAGTCGCATGTGACAGCAAAGTCAGTAACTGTGTTTCCTGTCAGAAGTACTGCAGTCATGGCGGTCACATGTGACAGCACAATCAGTAAGTGTTGTTACCTTTCAGTAGTACTGCACTACAGTCATGGCAGCCACGTGTGACAGCACAGTCAGTAAGTGTGTTACCTGTCAGTAGTACTGCCGTCATGGCAGCCACATGTGACAGCATGATCAGTGAGTACATTATGTGTAACTAGTACATCAGTAAATATGTTACTTGTAAGTATTACCACTAGTTGTGGCAGTTTTATGTGATTGCACAGTCAGTAAGTATGTTACCTATCTGTAGTACTGCAGTCATGGCAGTCACATGTGACAGCACAGTCAGTAAGTGTGTTACCTGCCAGTAGTAATGCAGTCATGGCAGACAAATGTGACAACACAGACATTAAGTGTGTTACCTGTCAGTAGTACTGCAGTCATGGTGGTCACAAATGACAGCACAGTCAGTAAGTATATTACCTGTCTGTAGTACTGCAGTCTTGGCCGTCACATGTGACAGCACAGTCAGTAAGTGTGCAACCTGCCGGTAGTACTGCACTCATGGCAGACACATGTAACAACACAGACATTCAGTGTGTTACCTGTCTGTAGTACTGCAGTCATGGCAGTCACATGTGACAGCACAGTCAGTAAGTGTGTTACCTGCCAGTAGTACTGTAGTCATGTCAGACACATGTGACAAAACAGACATTAAGTGTATTACCTGTCAGTAATACTGCAGTCATTGTAGTCACATGTGCCAGCATAGTCAGTAAGTGTGTTACCTGTCAGTAGTACTGCAGTCATGGCAGTCACATGTGACAGCACAGTTAGTGTGTTGCCTGTCAGTAGTACTGATGTCATGGCACCCTCATGTGACAGCATAGTCAGTAAGTGTGTTACCTGCCAGTAGTACTGCCAGCATGGCAGCCACATGTGACAGCATGATCAGTGAGTACATTATGTTTAATTACTGCATCAGTAAATGTGTTACCTGTAAGAATTACACTAGTTGTGGCAGTTTCATGTGCTAGAACAATCAGTAAGTGTGTTACCTGTCAGTAGTACTGCAGTCATGGCAGTCACATGTGATAGCACAGTCAGTAACTGTCTTACCTGTCTGTAGTACTGCAGTCATGGTGGTCACATGTGATGGCACAGTCAGTAATAAGTGTGTTACCTGTCAGTAGTACTGCAGTCATGGCAGTCACATGTGATAGCACAGTCAGTAAGTGTGTTACCTGTCAGTAGTACTGCAGTCATAGTGGTCACATGTGACAGCACAGTCTGTAAGTGTGTTACCTGTCAGTAGTAATGCATTCATGGAGCCATGTGTGACAGCACAGTCAGTAAATGTGTTACCTTTTAGTAGTACTGCAGTCATGGCAGTTACATGTGACAGCATGATCAGTGAGTATATTATGTGCAATTAGTAAATCAGTAAATGTGTTACTTGTAAGTATTACACTAGTTGTGGCAGTTTCATCTGATCGCACAGTCAGTAAGTGCATTACCTGTGAGTAATATGGTAGTGGCAGCAATCACGAATGGCAGCATGGTCAGTTTGCACATTATCTGTCAGTAGTACATTAGTCGTAGCGGTCACATGTGACAGTACAGTAAGTGTGTAACATGTAAGTAATACACTAGTCATTTTAGTTACTTCTGACTACAATGTGCCATACTTATATGTATTTCACTAGTTGTGTCAGTTACATGTGAAGGCCTGGTCAGTAATTCTGTTACCTCTAAATAGTTCACAAGTTGTGGCAGTCACATAAGGCAGCACGCTCAGTAAGTGTGTTACCCTTAAGAAGTACACAAGTTGTGGCTCTCACATGTCACAGCACAATCAATAATTGTGTTACTTGTAAGTAGTGCACTTGTCACTGCAACCAGTTGTGACAGCATGTGCAGTAAGTGTATCACCTGTAAGTATTACACTAGTGGCAGTCACATGTGACAGCATGGTTAGTAAGTGTGTTACCTGTAAGTGGTACACAAATTGCGGCAGTTACATAACAGCATGGTATGGTCAGAAAGTGCATTATGAGCAAGCAGTAAAAAAGTTGTGACAGTCACATGTGACAGCATGGTCAGTAAGCATGTTACCTGTAAGTGATACACAAGTTGTGGCAGTCACATATGACAGCATGGACAGTAAATACATTATGTCTAAGTGGTTCCCAAGTCATGGCAGTCATGTGTGGCAGTATGGTCAGTAAGTGTATTATGACTAAGTATACAAATCATGGCAGTCACATGCGACAGCACAATCAGTAAGTGTGTTACCTCTAAGTAGTACACACATTGTGGCAGCCATATGTGACAGCACAATCAGTAAGTGTGTTACCACTAAGCAGTACTCAAGTTGTGGCAGTCACATGTGACAGCATGGCAAATAGATGTGTTAAATGTAAGTAATACACTGGTTGTGGCAGTCATATGTAACAGTACTGTCAATAAAAGTGTTAAATGCAGGTAGTACACTGGATGTGGCAGTCACATGTGACAGCATGGCCAATAGATGTGTTAAATGTAGGTAGTACACTGGTCTGCCAGTCACATGTGACAGCATGGTCAATAGATGTGCTAAATGTAGGTAGTAAACTGGTTGTGCCAGTCACATGTGATAGTACTGTTAGTAAATGTGCTAAATGTAAGTAGTACACTGGTCTGCCAGTCACATGTGACAGTACTGTCAGTAAATGTGCTAAATGCATGTAGTACACTGGTCTGCCAGTCACATATGACAGTACTGTCAGTAAATGTGTTAAATATAGGTAGTACACTGGTCTGCCAGTCACATGTGAGAGTACTGTCAGTAAATGTGCTAAATGTAGGTAGTACACTGGTCGTGTCAGTCACATGTGACAGTACTGTCAGTAAATGTGCTAAATGTAGGTAGTACCCTGGCTGTGGCAGTCACATGTAACAGCATGGCCAATAGATGTGTTAAATGTAGGTAGTACACTGATCTGCCAGCCACATGTGACAGTATTGTCAGTAAATGTGTTAAACATAGGTAGTACACTGGTTTGCCAGTCACATGTGACAGTACTGCCAGTAAATGTGTTAAATGTAGGTAGTACACTTGTTGCGGCAGTCACATGTGATAGCATGGCCAATAGATGTGTTAAATGTAGGTAGTACACTGGTCTGCCAGTCACATGTGACAGTATTGTCAGTAAATGTGCTAAATGTAGGTAGCACACTGCTCGTGGCAGTAATCATAATGTCCCTTACTATATGATATAAACAGCGATTGCACAAGGCTACCTAGTGTACTGGTACACGCCTGCTTCTGAATCTATTCGGCACTGTTGTAAGGAGCAGCATGTGCTGTTCATAATCCTTCACATAATTCTTCTTTTTTAATAAGGTTATAATGATGTTCATGTTTACAGAAGTTTAACATTGTATACCACACTCTATTCGTAGTAAAATGGGAAATAAAACTAACGTCTAGCTTCATATCAGTTTGAACAAATGTATACATGCATGTTCACTGTGGTGTATAGATATATTTTTGCAATGGTTTGTGATCTATATTTTTTCTTAAGCCATTAAAATGTGTAGTGTGACATATAAGCTAATCATTAAACATCATTTCTGGATAAAACACAGGATTCTCTTAAGTCTTCATTTCTATAGACTATTTTTTTCAGTCATGTGAGAACATTGAACTGTGACATCAAGAACACAAGCATAACCTCAAACAAGTGGTTGTACCATTGTTCCAGCTGCTACTGGTTAATGTTTTTAAAATGTTTTTAAAATGTTTTCTTAGAGAAAGGGCATGAATATACAGTATCAAAATAATACTGTAAGCCCAGATAATAATGTTGCAATGAGTATTTTAAAATGACTTAGGCAAAAAGGATAGTCATTTACAACTGTTTCTTGTAGGTAATTAATGATCTAACTATTATGGTTGAGCAAACTTAATTAGGCAGTGTCTTGCTTTGGAAAATGACACAGTCACGTTAATTGACAGCTTCATGACCTGATGAAGAACAATGTCTTCGTCTTCAAAGAATGCTTGTTGGCCTTTTCTCTTGACCTTGAATTCACTTTCATAAAAAAGGTCCTGGTCTTGTTGCTTCTTGCCTGTCAGTGTGAAGTAATATTAAAATCACAAACTAGCCTGTGTGTATTGTTTATTCTGTTTGATTGTCACTAGTCTATTCTCAGTGTTGACAGAGAAGGCATTTTGCTTCAGCTTTTCCATTAATGTGCATACAGATCCTTTATAGGAAGCTTTAATGACATATATCTTATGCCTAGCATTTGCCATGATTATGTGCATTTTTAAAGGTCAGTGTCATCTGTTAAAAAAAACAACACAGCAAGCCCGTTGTCATGCATGTCACAGTCTTTTTTCCCTAGAAGAGTGTCCATATGTGGCATATTTTCCCTTAGAATAACAGATCAAAACCTATAAAATGGATCATTTGTATGCCAGTCTCCATTACAGAACAGCATGGAGACAGTTAATGAGACACCCAGAAAAAGGAATATTTCCATGACTTTGTTTTGAGACAGACTATGGCAAAGAATGTGGAGTCTTCTGGGAATTTGTTTAAGAAGAACAAACGGTGATGCGTACATTTTTTATCTACAACCAGTCTTTCAGTCCTTGTAACAGCTTGCAGTAAAGAATTTGCAAAACATACAGGGAGAGCTTTTAGCTCTATTTTTTTAATCTTAGAAGTCCAACAGTGATGATGAAGGTAGCTGTGACATTTGCAATTTTCTATGCACCAACCCTCTACATTTTCTTCCCTTGTGCCACTTATATGGTAAAGTAAGCTTCCAGCATCGACAATAATTGCAGTATGAATAAAACAGAGAGGCTAATATGAACACAGCTTTGTTGTAATTCCTTTTTTTCATTATTTGTTAAGTTTTATATCCAGTCACTAGCCAGACTGCAATTATTAATGCATAATATACCACTAAGACATTTACCAAAATATGACAAATTTCCTGTTGCCTTGGCCAGACCTAGATATCAGTTCTGCCAGTACAGAGTACAAAGGTTAGTTGAAATTTTATGAACTTCACATTTTCACAAATGCGATCTTTTCTACTATTAGGTCTTTCTTGCATCCTGAACCCATCAATTATATTGACTAGATTTTGTTTCCTATAACATTTTACATTTCACTAATCATGGTGACATTTTAATTCTCTGCAGTTGTACAACTGTCCATACACAAGCGTATTTAAAATGCACTTATTTGAAGGACTATATAATTAACATGACAGACATATATCTTGCACTTTCCACTTGTTTTCAGAATTATTTATATTTAATATTGCCCAAACATATTTCAGTAGTGTTCTAAATGTGTCTATAACATTAAATTATATCGATATTTCATAATATATTTTATATAATGATTAACATATAATAGGATGTTCAGCACTCATAGTATATAACAACATTAAGATATGTTTAAAAGCAATTACACCCAAAATACCAGCTCTCGGCATCCGCATATAAGGAGAATACATCAATGTCCTCTACTCACGGAAATACCTGCTTGTGCAGGAAATGTTAATGTTACAGACTATTTGCAAATGCACACCTTTGTCAGATAATATTCAATAAAGTAGTATAAAATGTTATGAATGATGTTTAGTTTATTATTAGTTAATAGGCAGTGGTTATAAAAGTAAATACTCTGGATTAGTAAGGGAAGTGCAAATAAAGAGCAGAAAGTAGAGAATAGTATAGCAAAGTTAAAGTAGCATAAAGCCAACAGCTTGAAACATAGAACGATCAAGTTCAAACTGTTCTGCAGTCTGTACCTCGACTCTCTTTCTCTTCTGCAGAGTATGTCATTGACCGATGCAAAGGGGCAACAACAAGGGCGATGGTCTCTGTTGTTGTTGCCATAAGAAATGCTTTCCATTTTTTTGTTACAAGATTGTTAGCCCTGTACCTGCAGTCCTCACACATGCACTCACAGCTATAGCCAATTTAGAGTATCCAATCCACCTATTGCGTAGCCATGGAATGTGGGAGAAAAAACACCACCACAAACACAGGGAGGACATGCTGACTTCACATTGAAGGCAACCCAGATGAGAATCGAACTAGAGAACTTCTTGCTATGATGTGACAGTGCTACCCACTCTACCACTGTGTTGCCCACATTGACTCTTATTATTTAAATTTAGATTTTCAATGGCATTTTCATTATTTTATATAGCTTGTGCTCACCAAATTATAAAGCAGAATCAGCAGACATATATTTGTAATGAAAAGAAAACACAGATGTGAGTGGTTATTTGGTTTGTGATGAAGAGTAGACAGACAAGTTTTAAACAACTGAATATTAGAATTCTTATGATTTCATGTTAGAAGAAATCTGCTACATAATCTTTAAATGTGGAGTTTTGTACATGCCTTTACACCGTGTGTTTCAGTGTCCATCCAACTGTGTACAATAAAATCCTAGATGGCAAGTCATAATAATGACAGTTTCAGCATTTTGCTAATTTGAAACCTAATGCTCAGAATGCTTTTAATATTTGTAACCAGATTCAGTAGTCACATATTAACATATCACAGTCCACTGCAGACCTAAATTTCCCAGGGAATGGCAGCCACTGATTTGCTTTAACAGATCACACTGAGCTAATCAGAGGAAGAGCACTGAGCAAACTGATCTGTGATATATAACATTAAGTATCCTATTGTTTGCTTATTTTTACAAGTTATTTACAGCACTTTTATTGTCTGCTGCATACTTTTCTAGCTAGTTTCACTGTGTGGGTATTTGTAGCATTATCCATATTCAGGCTTGTGTTTTAGGCCTAGTTGTTTGTTGGTACAGGCTGTGTCTGAGCACATGTTGCAGGCCATCTTAGTTTAGCCAAAGCCAGTCTTGCATTTCAGTGAGAGGGAAGTGTTTATGGTCACTGGCTGATTGGGGTTACCTGGACTATGACTTGGAGTAAGCACCTCATTGGTTCTTTTGAGCTTTTTTTAAAGTTGTTTCAGGTTTCAACTTTATGTTACTTAAGAAGTTATCTTGTGAATGTTTCTGCCATTTAACACTGAGCTAATTGGAGGAAGGGCACTGAGCAAACTGATCTGTGATATATAACATTAAGTATCCTGTTTTTTTCTTATTTTTATGAGTTATTTATAGCACTTATATTGTCTGCTGCATAGTTTTCTAGCTAGTTTCACTGTGTTTGAGGTATTAACTGGTAATTTTCTACATCTGCTACGCATCTGTTTGGGTTTGTTTGTTCTGATTTCCTGCCAAGGAGTGTATCAAGCATTCTCAAGAGTCTCCTTGCTCCTTTATCTGTTTAAGACTTTCATTTAAAGGCTCACTGCTGCTTTTCTGCTGTGATAAACATTACTGCAGTTTTTTTTTTCTACCTAAGTAGTGTGGGTAGCTGTAGCATTGACCATGTTCAGGCTTGTGTTTTGGGTCTAGTTGTTTGTTGGTAGAGGCTGTGTGTCTGAGCACATGTTCCAGGCCATCTTAGTTTAGCCAAAGCCAGTCTTGCATTTCAGTGAGAGGTAAGTGTTTATGGTCATTGGCTGATTGTGGTTACCTGGACTACGGCTTGGAGTAAGCACCTCATTGGTTCTTTCGAGCTTTTTTAAAGTTGTTTCAGGTTTCAACTTTTTGTTACTTAAGAAGTTAACCTGGGAGTGATTCTGCCAGTTCACACTGAGCTAATCAGAGGAAAGGCACTGAGCAAACTGATCTGTGATATATAACATTAGGTATCTTGTTTTTGCTTATTTTTACAAGTTATTTATAGCACTTTTATTGTCTGCTGCATACTTTTCTAGCTAGTTTCACTGTGTGTGAGGTATTAACTGATAATTGTCTACATTTGTTTAGCATCTGTTCGGGTTTGTTTGTTCTGATTTTTGTTTCCCACCCTCCCTCCATATTGGTATCCTGTTCTTATACTTGGTGGCTTTGCAGTTGCCCACCCCTACTGTAAATTTGATCTGGGACACTCCTTCCAGTCTAGTGTCATTACCTCATTCTACCTAATACAGGGAGAAAATTTGAGAAGACAAACCCACTTAGTTTCTTAACCTTGAATTATCTTTTGCTCCTCCTTTCTCCCTTTCCACTTTTCAAAAAAAAAATTTTAAGCTTGTTTCCTGCCTTTCCTGAGTAGTCTGGTCCAGATACAGATTTGCTGTATCCAGGACTGTTTGTATGTTTCTCAGCCCCCAAGCCTTTCTGTGTTGGAGGGAAGCCTTCTAGCTTATCAGTGGGAGTGGTAAGCACTAGGTAGCTTATCTAAAAAAACAAAAAAACTTAATGCATCGCCGCTTAGCTAGGGTTAAACTATTCCCAATGCCATAAAGTCTGCTCTTCGAGTTTTCCCTTAGAACTAGTCAGTTTTTTTTTAGTTTTAGCAATCAAATCTGTTTCTTTGAGCTCAGCACTTGTTCAGAACTCATTGTAAGCACTAAATAAGCTACAAATTACTACAGCACTCAACTTTCATCACTTGTCTAGAGGAAAATAGTTTTTTAGTACTTAGTAAATAAGCACCTATCCAGGTATATCTAAGGGTCAGCTCCCGGTGTTTTCTCCTGTCTACCTGATGAATCTGGGCATCTTGGGGCAATGCAGCAATTGCCTCATGTACACAGACAACCCTCACCTCCTACCACCCAACACTATAACCTGTGAGAGATGCACTTATATAGCCATACTGGAAGCAAAGCTCTCTTCACCCAAGACTGGACTAGACAGTCAAGAGGAGAAGGTAAACACTTGCACCACACCACACTCATCACATAGTCCCTCAAAACGTACACCACCAAAACACACACAGAAACACAAAACACACACCTACATTCACGGAGGCTCTCAATAAAAATCTGCCCAAGCAACAGGGAAATCCAAAGCAGAAATGCAAGCAACCTCCATCCCCCAATACAACCCAAATCACACATAGCCCACAAACTCAGTGTGCTACTCAACCACAGCCCATAAGGCATAACAATGTACCCAGCACTCTAGGCATAGGTGACTCTATAAGTAAGCACACTGACATTCCACTCACTAGGCTAAACAAGGAGAAAGTTACTGTCAGGTGCCAGGATCTGCCACATAATGCATGTATCAAGGTCACTCCACAACACGTCCAAGTATGACTCTTTCATTGTCCATGTTGGTGTGAATGACCTGAGATGTACCTCCCTGGACTACATGAAAAGAGACATAGAGGAGATGTCTGATCTTGAAGCCCAGGCAGGTATGACCCTAGCCCTGAGTAGCATCCTGCCATCACCCAGATAGATACCACAGTACAAGGACAAAATGATTGACTTCAACAATTGGCTAAGCTTCTGGTGTAATTCTAAGGGGATCCAGTATCTGTCTGCCTGGGATGACATGATCAACAGACCATGATGCTTTGCCAGAGATGGCCTGCACCTGTCACCCTTGGGATTCCGGATACTGTCTAAGGCTCTTGCCACCCCTATAGTGCTTTTTTGGGGCAAGGTTCAAATGATAAATTCACCACCATAACAGGTACAAACAAGCAAAATCTGAGATTAATGCTATTCAATGCTAGACGTCTAAACCTCAAAATGCACTCACTCGAGGCACTCTTTAAAATGGAGAACATCGACATCTGTGCAGTGACAGAGACCTGGTTCAAGGCTCCAGAGAGCACTCCTGCATTACCAGGCTATAATTCATACCACACCTTTCAGTCACCTAACCTGGACTGAAACACTAAAGGTGGAGGTGTGTCCATATTCATTAAGGATATCCACACTTCCAAGCTAGTTGCTCAGCATAATGCATCCGAAATTATTCAAGTGCAACTAATTCTGGGCAAGATCGCAATCCAAATTGTAGCTTGCTACAGATCCCCCACCATGCCCCAGGATTCCCACTCCTCATTTCTTGATACACTGGAAAATATTAGGGTACAACCTAACACCCTAATAATGGGCAATTTCAACTACCCCACCATTAACTGGGAAAACTACTCATGTACCATCTCTTTTGCTCAACGTTTTCTGGAATTCATAAATTCCAATGCCTTGGATCAACTTATCCACAACACCACCAGGGGCAGCAATATCCTGGACCTGGTCATTACAAACATGGGCAACCAGTGTTCCACACCAGAGGTCAATTCCTGATTGGTCAGATCCGACCACAAGCTAATCACCATAGACATCCACATCCCGCCCCCAACCCCCATTAGGGAAACCACCATAAAAAGTTTCTACAAACCAACTTCACGCTTCTTAAGACAGAAGTGGCAAACTTCACGACACCTATGCAGACGGACAATAGAGGTACGACTGCTGAATCCTACACAAATGCACTTTATAAGCACTTACACGAGTGCAGGGATTGTGCACTCCCTAATAGAACCAAGATGCAATCCTCCAAAAAAAGGAAGCCAATCTGGTGGTCCCTTGCCATAAACAAACTCTACAACAGAAGAAAGAAACTGTTGCAAAAAAGAGTAAAATCCCATGATTGGAGGAACTCCCGGGTCAGACTCAGTAAGAAGCTGAGATCCCTCATAAAATCCTCCAAAGCTAGTTATGAAAACAAAATCGCCACTGATTCTAAAGACAACCACAAAGCATTCTATAGCTATGTCAAGAATCTCAATGGCAACACATTCAGATCTGCTCTGAGTTACAGCACAATGGTACTAAATATACAGAACCAACTGATATTACTAACATCCTGACAGACAGGTTAATTGCTAACTTTACCCCCCACCCCCTAAAGGGCCCATCTCTATACCGGAAGAATGCAAATTTCCTGTAATCACAGCTGCACAGGTAAAAACACACTCTCCAAAGCTAAGAACACAGCATCCATGGGACCTGACAACATCCCAGGCTGCATTCTACATGAACTACAGAATGAACTGGCACCCCACCTAAGTATCATGTTCAATCATAGTCTTACCTCTGGTTTTGTGCCCACTGAATGATGCACAGTAACGGTCATCCCACTCCATAAAGGGGGAGCTACCACGGACCCCGGGAACTACCGCCCTATTAGCCTGATGAGCCTGGTCTGCAAGGCTATGGAATGTATCATCATGGAACTTATAAACAATGACACTGGTAATCTTCAAACTCTGGACTCCACCCACGTCAGGTTTGTAAAAGGAAGATCATGTCTCCTAAACCTGATAGACTTCTTTGAAGCTGTCACCAAAGCTGTAGATGAGGCTAAGGTGGTTCACACAGCCTATCTAAATCTCGCCAAGGCTTTTGACAAAATCCCCCACTCTGTAATTATAGATAACCTCACTAAACTAGGTATAAATCCCAATGTCACAAGATGGGTTGCCAACTGGCTCACTGACAGAACCCACACTGTGAAAGTAGCAGACTCCAAATCTGACTTATTTATTTATTTTATTTATTTATTTTACATTTGTTGACCGGGATAGCCCAGCTGGAGCCATGTCCATTTTCAGTGGAGGCCTGGGGAGATAAGCTCCAAGTTATCAGATATAATAATACAAGTAAAACAAGAGTACATAAGTAGTATTACCAACGAATACACAGGCAGACATGAGATACACCTGGTTATAGTCAGGAGAAAATTAACAAAAAATAGTTAGTTGGGTTACTCACATTCATGTTGAGAGTTACCCGGGCTTGTTTCAGTGGCAAAGCCAGTTAAATGCCATATGTTGTTTGAGTTTAGTTTTAAATTGTCCTAGGGAGGAGAGAACTGGACTTCAGACCAGTGACAAGTGGAGTACCACAGGGTTCAGTCCTGGGTCCTCTCCTGATTGGTATCTACTTCTCTGAAGTACAGGTTAACACAGAAGGTATTTGGCTAATGAAGTTTGCAGATGACTGCAGACTAGGAGCCATAATTGAAACTCCTAACAATGTGGATATCCTACAAAAGGGCTTCACTGAGACAGATGCCTGGTGTCAAAGCCATGGCCTCAAGCTCAATGGCAAAAAGTACATTGTCATCCCTTTTGGTAAAAACTCTGTACCCATGAACTACCACATAGGCAGTACTCTACTTAACACTGAAAGTGTGATAAGAAACCTTGGGACACAGGTGGACAGTAGTCTCTCCTTTGATAAACACATCACCGCAGTAGTCAGGAAATCCTTCTACGTGTCACACCTCTTCACAAAAGGTTTTTCATCCAGGAAAAAAGAGGTCATTGTTCCCCTCTACTCGTCACTCATTAGACCCATTATAGAATACAGCACCCCTTTTGATATGTACTTCACAAGACATCTACAACAACTGGAAAGGCCACAGAAATACTTCACAAACAGGATTATCGGCCTCAAACAGATGGCCTACGCAGACCATCTAAAAAAACTCCAGCTTTACACCATTGTATATCGCCTACTCAGAGGAGATCTCTGCCTAACATACAAAGCTATGTCAAACCCAGAGCTGTTGGACATGCTCCACTTAAAGAAATCCCAATCCCTCAGAGCTACACACTCTAGGGACCTAAATCTTGTCACCACAATAAACAGAACATGCTGGAGGGATAGATTCATGTCCCAGAGACTTCCCATACTCTGGAACAAACTACCTATCTATATCAAACAAAGCTCCTCATTAGCACTCTTCAAGAAAAATCATGATGATTGGATGGGAAATAGGAAATTCACCCCGGAGATCACTTCTGTGGCTCTGCTTGACAGGGGCACAGGAAAATAATTTTCTTGTGTGGCGAAAGCTAGGGTACTTTTTGGCTAGGCTTATATAGGCACTAGGGCCAATAGCCTAGTACCTACCTATGAATTTATGAACCTATAAAGAAGGCATACAATTTGTCATTTTAATTTAAGAATATCAACATCAATAGGAAACAGAATATTGTAGATATGTGCAGACCTTGTAGAAGATGATTACTGAACACAAGGGAGATACACTGTTCCTTACAATATTGAAACATCCATATTTCAACATCCTATTGAGATGCACTGCTGAAAATATGCAAAACTAAGCATTCACATGTCACTTACACAACTAGTATTTTTTTATTACATGGCTTATAATTGCCATATAAGTACCCTAGATATGCCCTTCTCTATTCAAGGAAAAACACAAAGCTAAAAATGCTGTAAGTCTTTGAGCAAGTAATGTGAATCTATTAAGTCACTTACTAATGACACCATACAAGCCAAAGTGAGAAGCCAACTATCTTCTTTCTCTTCTAGCAGGAGTGTGGATTTGCCTTCTTTCAAGGCCATCCCCTTTAAATCTGCAGATCTGTCAATTATGTTTACAGGTGTGTGTGTGTGTGTGTGTGTGTGTGTGTGTGTGTGTGTGTGTGTGTGTGTGTGTGTGTGTGTGTAAAATAGCAATGAAAAATAGGTAAAACGTCTCTATATCCAATACTATAGCAAATCATAAATCTACTTACTTTCAGTCCTTTTGTCCAGAATTCAAAATGATGTGTTAGGAAAGGGTATGATGATCCAGGAAAAATTAACTACCAATTTGGTATTTCTTTTCCTTTTAAAAAGTTAGAAACAACAACAATGATTCAATGATCAGGACCAACATTGCCAAATGAAGTGGGTAAATAGATGGGTCATTGAGACCTGCTTTATAAAAACATTCTGGTACTTCAAATATGTGTAACCTACCCCAAGGGTGTGCATTATCTTATTATTTAAATTTAGAATTTTCAATGTTTTTTTCATTACTTTTTGTTTTATGTATAGTTTAGTGTCACTAAAGTACAAGGCAGGGAGTGCAGGGATTTGCTCCTGCAGGCAATGGAGGCTTCAGCTCATTTTACCTAGAACCATTGTTCAATGTTTTTTATATTGTGTATCTGGTAAATTTGGATGTTGCCATAGCTATCACAGGTCTCAGTTTATCACTTCATTACTGATTAAGCAATGCCCAGCTCTGTAGACTCTCAAAAAGGAATGGGATAGCTGAGCTATTGACATTTTAATAATTTTGCCTTGCCACTCATGTAGCCAACAGAGAAAGTAAAAGCTATTCAAACTGTGAGACTAACTATTAAAGTGGTGGCAAACAAACACATATTAGTCATGAGTTTTGTTTCCTTTACAGATAATTATGAAGTCTTAATTGCAGCTTACTTGGGATTACCAGTAATAATTCAAAGTTGCAGTCTATGCAGACACTGCAAATTTTTCAGCAGGGTCACCAATGAATGCTGAGACTGTCTTTCTGTGTTGATAGCCTTGAAGCTTAAGATTAATTAATTCAGTTTTTTATAACCATTCAAAATCAAAACCTTCATTGTCAATAGGTAAGGCACCTTTAATAATCTAGATGATGTTGTCCATTTTGTGTGTGGCAAATTACTTTTGCCTTAGTCAGATAAGGGGGACAGGAAACTTCTCTGTTGCTAGCACACCCCTCTCTGAGGCATACTGTGGACCTAATCTCCACAAGCTAAGTGCAGCCAATGTTGTATCACTGAATTATAGAGGTAACATAAAGAGACATGCATTTTTATAGTAGTTGAAGTTGGCTTTAGTAATGCAATCTTATCATTCTCTTTCTAATACAAAGTAACCTTCTGAATACAAAGTAACCTTCTGAATACAAAGTAACCTTCTGAATACAAAGTAACCTTCTGTCAAACTTTGGATTCTAATCCATAGACAAAGCCTCTAGATATAAAAATTCTAGTGAGACCAAGTTAGTTAGCATGTAACTTCAGCAAAACATCCTTAGAACAGGGCTGATAATTTAAGTGTTTGGATACTGTTATAGGAATATTCCCATAAAGATGCGGCTATCACATATTCCTAATACTTGCAGAAAATAACCACTCATGTTTGAGTGTTGTGCAGCTGAAAGTGCATTGTCTAACAGAGTGAACATTCACCAACAACAACAGCAACATGGACCTTTTATAATGTTGACATTGGGATGCCTCTGCATATTGAGTTGTAGGTATTGTCTGTGAACATACTGGAAGGCCATGGGTATTCCACAGACTATGCATGATGTGCAGTTTTCTTATTTTTATTTAATTTATATGTATAAAGTGCTAATGAATGTTACTATCCATCAGTCCTACCATGGGTTTAGGACACTAGTCCATGACATGTATTAGGTATGCCAGTGTCTAGGTAAAATACTTACCCTTCCTCTGTTCAACTTAAGCTTTTAACCCCATGGGTAACTTCTTACTTGGTATTTCCGCTTAAGTTTTCTGTTTTTTGTTTTTTCTTTAGCAACTTATTCAATGTCTAGACACATTATATTGGTAATGCCTTTAGCAGTTAATAATTAGAAAGTGTTAAATATTTGCTTTGATCTAAACTTGATGAAAGACAATACCCAATGTAGTGATATGCTTACAGAAGGTGTGACTGCACCCATCAGGGGGGTCAAAGTCCATTCAGCAAGACAAGCACAAAATATTGCAGCTAGCACCTGTGATAAACCTCATACAAATATATGGATTTACTTTAAATGCATGCAAAACCAGCAGAAAGTAACCAGGCAGAGATCATTGAGTGAATTAGGAAGTACCGATCACAGAAATCATAGGTTCATAGGAGGTTACTAAGACAACAGCCCAAGAGCCTTTACAAACCTACCCACATTTATCCCAAGGTCTCAATTATCAATGGATAGGTGAATGAAGCTCAGACAGGTATGAGTCTATGGTATGGTAATTAATACTGACTGCCTCTGTCCATGAGGGACATGAGCGCCACCCCAGGAGTGAATTAGCTGTCACCCATCCATTGATCTAGTTTGTGCTTGAAAAGGGTCAGGAGGGTCTCTGCTTCACATGAACAGGAAGCTTGTTCCAGAGAAGAGGTAGTTCCTGGGAGACATATTTATCTCTTCAGCATAATTTGTTCTTGTCAGAGGCTAGGTTAAGATCCCTGGAGTCCGTGACTCTTGTGCAGTTTGATTTACAAATGTGTAGCATTTCCATCAGGGCCGGGGTCAGAGACTGCCCTGTAAGCCAAACATAGATCACCTCTTAGTAGCCTATAGGAGATAGAACACAGTGATTGGGCTTTCAATCTTTCTGCATAGGACTTGTTTTGTGTACCCTGTCTTTTCTTGGTGAGAAACCTCTGAGGTCTCTCCAGCTGTTGCAGGTATCTGGTGAGGTACATGCAAAAGAGTGCACTGTACTCTATTATTGGTCTGATGACGGCTGAGTACAGTGGAATTTTATCTTCCTTTGAGCTGGATGTCATGCCTTTACTTATGAGATGTGCCACACAAAAACATTTCCTCACTACTGTAGAAATGCGGTGGTCAAAGTTCAGATTGTTATCAACCTGTGTACCCAGATCACATACCACTGGATCTGCTCTTAAGAATCATAGGAATTGTAAGAAATACAATGCTTTTCATGTGTCATGTGTTTCCTGCCAATAACCATCCTCAGACTCTACCAACCTTTTGAAAGAAGGCAAGACCTGTAAGTGTCAGAGTGTAGGGAAATAGAAGAAGAACGGCACCACAATTTACTTTAATAGGCTCAAAGGTAGAGTAAAATCAATGCAGAATTTAAGCTAATAAAAACTTTATTTATTGTGGAAAACAGTAAAACCTTAGCACTTTTGTCCCAAAAATCAAGGGACTTCATCAGAGTAATGATTTAAACAAGGTTGCCATATTTAAATGCAAAAGCATAGGAACTACAAAGTAACCAAGCGTCAAGTCAGCTTAAAGGCACAGTAACAATGAAAGCAAGTTACATGTTCAAACTTTAAAAATTTTACTTTATTTATTTAACATTTGTTTACTGGGGAAGTCTGATTGGGCTAGTTGCCCATTTTCAGCAGAGGTTGAAGTGAACTGTGATGCTATTTTTCCTCTAGTTCCCTACACTGGAGTGTGGGTTTGTGCAGCATATTAACTTATTAGTCTCAGAGTGTATTTAATATATATTTAAAGGTGGACGTGGAGATGTGCAGTCACATTGTTTGGTAAGCAAGGCATTATTTTCCACAACAAGAGGAGGCACTAGACAATGAACCTCCCTTTCACTCCATTTTGTTTTATTTATTATGCGATATAAACTTACATCTCTTGATCTAATGTCAGTTACGCTATCTGATATATTGAGAAAGATGAGGTCTCAGATAATAGGATTATTGAAGACACAGAAATAAAGCAAGGTACAGGTCTCCCCTCAAGAGCCTATACTACAAGGAGTATAGGAACAGTGGTTCCAGCCTTTCCTGACAAATAAGACTTTTGAAGCCTGAGATCCTTTTTGTTAGGAACCTCTGTGTTTTTTGAGTTTTTTGTTGTGTCTAATGAGAGTCATGCCAAAGGGTACATAATAGCATTATATTCCATAAAAGGGTATAACTAGGGCAGTGTACAGGGTAACAATGATGTCTTTGATTTTAAATGAGATGCTTTTTCTCAACTGTAGGATAAAGAAGGATTTTCTGAGTACAGCTGCTACATGATGACTGAAGGAGAAATAGCCATTGACCCAAGTGCCCAAGTTCCTATATCATGGACAGTGGGATATCATTGATAGACTAAGTGGAAGGAATTTGTTGTTTTCTGAAAGAGGTGATACTGCATTTCTTAGCATTTAGTTTGAGACCTTTTTCAGTGTACTAGGAATTAACACTTTAGTTCTGTTGGAATGGTATTAGAATCATTGGTTGATTTAACAACCACATCAAGCTTACAATCATCAGCAAACTTAGTCAGCAAGAGATCCTTGTTGTAAGTGTTTAGGTCAGAGAAATAAATGCCAAAATAGAGGAGCCTAGTATAGAATTCTGATGAACTCCATTGCTCACCTTTTCCCCTAAGTAAGGAGGCTTCATTGATACTAACAATGTGTCTTCTGTCCCTGAGCCACAAAGTGTCTTACCACATTGGGATCAATGTTTAAGGCCATTAGCTAATTAATAATCCCATCTTGTGGTACAATGTCAAATATCTTTGCCATATCAAGTATTCAGTGTGAATAGTGTGACCACTGTCCACTGCCTGCATGATGTTTTCAAAGAACCACACAATATTTAACAGGCATGTCCTGCCCTTAACAAATTCAAATTGTGTCAAGTCAAGCCTGGTCAGATTTGCAATGTCCCTGTTTATGAGGTCAGTAATGATGCATTCCTTGGCTTTAAAGACAAGACTGGTAATGCTAATGAGTCTGTAGTTACCAGGATCAATGATCAGGACACCCTGATTGAGGTGCATCACCATTGCAGTACCCCATGACTTGGGGCCATATCCTGTGACAAGGCATACATTAAACAGCTTAAAGAAGGGATCAGCAAGACCTTCCTTGACATTATTTATTAGACAACAAGATATATTGTTAGGACCCATTGATTAGGCATTTATGGTCTTGGAAGATGTTTTAAGGATATGATCCTTTGAAATGATAAGGGGCAAAGTGACTCAGGGATATTTAGAGTAGGGGCAATAGTTTAATGGGAGAAATTTGCAGCAATCCTGCTTCCAAGTATGCTGGCAATTCATTAAGTAATGGAACTGGAGGTGCTATTGTTGACAATTTCAGAGCAGTGATGTGAATTATTCATTAGTTTTCTAACATAAATAAAAAAGGATTTATATTATCCTTAGCGTCAGAAGCTAATTTACTTTCATGGAAAGCTTTTCGTGTCTTTAGAGTCGACTTCATTTTCTTGATGAAGCATTTTACACTTTTGTTGTGATGAGAGGTTCTGTCCTTACAAGGCAATCAAAGCAGATTGTTCCTTTTACTGTATAATTTGTTAATATCTGCTGACCACCAGTGTGCTTTGTTGTTGAATTTGCAACTGTGTTGCTTCTGATGTGGACTACTCTGTCAATGCATTTATCTAAATAAGAATAAAGATTCCTGGTAGAGGTGGATGCATATTCCATATCTGTAATGTCAGAAAAAACACTGCTGAGGTTGGATTCACAACTGACACTTTATTGATTACTATATTAATTACTATTGATGACGATACGGTCAGAATGAAGTGAGGCGAAAGGCCGGTTGTGGAAACCCATTGGGGCGAGGCGAATGCCAACATCAACGGAAGTTTCACAGAAAGGAAAGGGACTTCATTTGACTACTATAAGGACAAACAAACTAAAAACAAAAATAGGTATGACCAAATGGGAGTGAGACCAAAATCGCTCGAGCAGGGACACCATTACCAAAGTAATGGAAATTTAAACAGAACTGATGCTCACGATGAACAGGAAGGGTGTAATCCATTGGAACCCACAAACGCATCATTAAGACTTGTTCTAAGAAGGGGAAGGGATTTGATTATGCAATGAATAAGCACTACGAGTTCTCTGACCAACAATCCACAGAGAAACTTGGTAGAGATCATGGTAATTTTAATGTGTCCCTTGAAGGTTCTCTTAAAGACATGATATTTGCCTTTGAATCTAAATTATTTGTACTGAAGAAATTGCAACTTGAAAATGGCTATTTAGCCAAGTGTATTTTTAAAAAGGTTGTTCCAAAGGGATTAAGAGTTTATAAATTTCCCTTTGGTGTTGATTACGATGACAGTATTAAAGCAGAATTTATTGAAATGTTTAATAGGCATAGCATAGAACTAATGGAGAAAATTATAACCAACAATGACAAAAAAATTAGTAATTTAATTGAACAAACAGAATTGTTAAATGGAAAGATCAGAAATGACTTATTATTTACAGAACTGGAAGATTTATATTTTAGAAAAATTGAAAATGTTAATTTTAAATGTGATAAATTATTCAATATAAAATGTAAAAAATTGAATCGTGACTTAAATGAATACAAGAATAATAAGGCATATATTTTAAAGATTGACAATAAAGAAAGAAAAAGCTATAAAGTTTGGCATAACAGGCATGAACCTACAACACGAAAAATGCATGGTATACAGGGAAACATCGATTATAATGGTAGGGACCATTTAGACAGTAATGAACATCACCATTTTCAGTACCGACAAGAGTGGGATGTGGGCTTGAAGGAAAACAGGGATCAGTGGAATCGAGGATGGAAAACAAACAGACACAAGAACAAGGGGTGGTAGATTCAATAGTTCAAGATGGAATCATGCATACGATGGGAGGTTACCATATATATAACTATTCAGGGGTTGAAATACAAAAAGAACATTTTCAGTTATGCATGAAAGGCCTAAAATTTGTTCCTAAAAAACCTTTTGATTATATAGAAACCATTATAGAATTAAAGATGTTTATTAGGAAACTGAATTTGGCCTACATGTTTCATGAGCACACACAGACTGGAAATACACACAAAAATTTTGAACCAAGAAACAAGAGTACATACAATCCACCAATAGACCCCACGCTTAATATATTGGAAAAGGCAATTGTGGACGATATCTACAAGTTAAAAAGTAATGAAAAATGTGGCATCACAAACTATAACTTAAGTAAAAGGGAAAATGAAGTTTTACAAGAACTAAGAAATGACAATACAATTAGAGTAATGAGACCTGATAAGGGGGGAGGAATGGTCTTTTACAACTCTTTTGAATACTTCCAAAGAATTTTTGAAATTTTGAACGACTCACACACTTACCAACCCACATCAATAAATGAAGTTAACATCAGTTATAAAAGAATTGACTACTACTTGGAAGACTATCTAGTAGAAGAAAGAATTTCAGGGGACTTATACAATTTTCTTAAAGTAACAAAACCTAAAATTGAAACTATTTTTGGAATACCAAAAGTCCATAAAGGACTGGATAACTTGTCTTTTAGACCTATAATTGATGGAAGGGGTTCAAAAACTTACCCCTTTGGGGTTGTAATTGATTTATGGTTAAAACAACAGATAAATAATGGAGAACATTTAGTTAAGGACTCGTGGGAGTTCTTATCTAAAATAAAGAAAGACTTATGGGAAAATGATTTGATTTTTTTAACAATTGATGTTGTAGATTTGTTTTCTTGCATCCCTAAAAAAGAAGGGCTTGAATACTTTTTGGATAGTCTTAATAATAACACCCACTTAGACAACAATAAAAAATAATTAATTGTTGATTTTATGGAGATAGTTTTGGACAACAACTATATACTGTTTGAAGGTGAATATTACAGGCAATCCAAAGGGGTAGCTATGGGGGCCTCTTGTGCCCCCATTTTTGCTAACCTAGTACTTTTACAATGGGAACAAAATCAAGTCTTTAATAGTGAATATTACAAATACATGACGTTATATATCAGATTCCTGGATGACATTTTTATTTTGTGGAATGGTCCTGAAGACCTAATTCAGGAATTAATTCTATATCTCAATGGGAGTACTGGTTTCTTCAAATTTACACATACATACAACAAAAAAGGATTAAACTACCTTGACACATACATAGAGAAAGGAAATAATGGATTTAGATCTAAGATTTACAGGAAGCCAACCTTTAGTAACTCTTACTTGGAATACTCGAGTAACCATCCAAACAAACAAAAGAATAGCATTATTAAGGGACAAATGATTAGGGTTGCAAGAATGACGTCCGAAAGGGATGACCTTGAAGATGAACTAACTCAGGTATCTAAATTATTTGAGGATAGGGGCTACCCAAAAAAAGTGATTAAAGAGTATAAAGAATATGTTTTTAGAGAATGGGGTAATAAATACAAGCCCATGTTAGGGAATTATGATTGCATGGAACAAGGTAGAAATTTAATAGAAGTAGAAAGTAACAGATTTGAAAATGCAATGGTAGTACCATTTGGATGTAAGGCACATGAGGTAGAAAAAATAATAAACAGAAATGGGGCCATCCTTAAAAATAATCAAAAACTGTGTGACATAGGGGGACATAAAGCAAATTTTGTTTATAAATTGGGGCCCAATTTGAAAAAAACTTTGGAAAACGGACAAAGACAAAATGTATATGACGGTAATAAAAATGTGGTTGTTGTTCACAATGTAAATGCATTTACACCAAAAAAAGTATTACACTAAACAACATTTTACTATCTAAAGTCATATTGGTTAAGGGTAACTGCCAAACCAAAGGAATTGTATATTTGGCTATGTAAATCCAGTCCTTCCTTTTATGTAGGAAAAACAGAGAGAAGGTTAAGGGACAGGATTTACGAACACACCTACCAAATTGCCACAAAGAATATGAATAATGCCTTATACAAGCATTCTTTAAGTTGTAACAGTTTTATTGAATTTAATGTTGCCATTTTAGACAAAGTGGTACAGCAACCTAGAGGTGGTGACCATAGAAGCCACATAGAAGAGAGGGAAACACGGTGGCAGATTAGACTACAAGCTGGTCAGCCGCCTGGGTTGAATGAAGTGATTTCAATTAAACCTATTTTAAATAAAAAAAGCCACAAATGGAAAATGATTTTTTTAGGTAGAAAATATGTTTTTGTAATTTTATAGATGTTTCTTAACTAATTTATGTATTTTAAGCTTTTATATGTACTAAACACAGTTAAAATGTTTTTACACAAGTTGTTGGTTAAGATTTTGAATTTAATTATTAATTAATTATGATGTCATAGCCATAAGGTATAAATGAAGCATTATGGGGTTGTGTATTGATTCTGATGAAATCCCTATGGAAAGGGAAGAAAGCGCTCAATCAACCGATTTTATTTATATACATTTTTAATAAAGTGTCAGTTGTGAATCCAACCTCAGCAGTGTTTTTTCTGACATTATAATGGACTTTGGCACTGTTGGACTCATTATTAAATTGTTATATTCCATATCTGTGTTGGATTATCATGGGAGAATTTTGAAATTCCTTTAGACAACTGAAAAAGTTTTGTATTTTTGAAATTTCTAAAGTGGGTGTTAGTTACCAGGGTGACTATTTTGAGGGTAAAATTAATATGTTTGTGGTAGGACTTAACTAATGAGAAGTGAAACAGGGCTACGTTTGTGAAAATTATCTCCAGGATATTACTACCCTTGGTGGGTTTTCAGACAGTTTGATCCAGGGAAGTCTAGTTAATACAATGTAAGAAACACGGTGCATACCCAAGGTTAGAAGTGTAGGTACTCTGGTCCACGAGTAAACCTCCGCTTGAGTAACCCACCTTTATTACACATTATCTGCTGCTTATTTTCCAGGAGCTCAGCAAAGCTTGCAGTCCTAGCCTGCATTCATAGGTTCATAGGTTCATAGGTTCATACTAGGCTATCTGCCCTAGGGCATTTACAAGCCTAGCCAGAGTGTGTTTGGCTTTCGCCACCCATTTTAAATGAATTTTGCTATGCCCTTTTTCAAGGTTAGTATACTGTGCCTCTGTCTAACAGTGACACAGAAGTGATACCCGGAGTAAATCTATGATCTCCCATCCACTCATCAAGATTCCTCATGAAGAGAGTCAGTGAGGGTCTCTGCCTAACCTGGACTGGGATTTTATTCCAGAGTGAAGGGAGCTTCTGGGTTATGTATCTGTCCCTCCAGCATGTCCTATTTATTTCAGTGCTGAGGTTCAAGTCTCTCGAGCACGTAGCTTGATGGGATTTGGATTTTCTGAGGTGCAGCATGTCCATTAATTCCGGGTTGGACATGGCTTTATATGTCAGGCACAGATCGCCTCTGAGCAGGTGGTATGCCACTGAGTAGAGCTGGAGTTTCTTTAACCGGGCAGCATATGGCATCTGTTTGAGCCCTTTGATCCTCTTGGTGAGGTACTTTTGGGGTCTTTCCAGTTGCTGCAGTTGTCTGGTAAGGTACATCCCAAAAGGGGCATTGTACTCAATTATGGGCCTGATGAGGGATGAGTAAAGAGGCACGATGACCTCCCCTAATCTAGATGTTAATCCCTTCATGATTAGGTGGGCTATATAAAATGTTTTTCTAACCACTTTGGCCACGTGGTTGTCGAATGAGAGATTGCTATCAACTTGGGTCCCCAGGTCCCTAATTACTTCTTCCGTACTTAATGGATTACCATCTATGTGGTAATTTGTGGGCACTTTGTTTTTGCTGAAGGGGATGACTATACACTTTTTGGCGTTTAGCTTGAGGCCATGGCTCTGGCACCAGTTGTCTGTTTCTATGAGGCCCTTTTGTAGGATGCTTGTGTCGGCTGGAGAGTCGATTATGGTGCCCAGTTTGCAGTAATCTGTGAACTTGGTCAGCCACAGTCCTTCCGTGTTGGCCTGTACCTCCGAGAAATATATACTGAACAAGAGAGGTCCCAGGACTGAGCCTTGTGGGATGCCACTTGTAACTGGTTTGGAGTCTGACATGGCTCCAGCAATTCTAACTATGTGGGTTCTGTCCTTGAGCCAGTTTGCAACCCATCTAGTGACATAGGGGTTTATATTTAAGCTGGTGAGCTTATCTATAATGCCCGAGTGGGGTATTGTATCGAAGGCTTTTGCAAGGTCCAGGTAGGCTGTGTGGACCACCTTCCCCTTGTCAATGGCCTTGCTGACTGTTTCAAAGAAATCGACCAAGTTTAAGAGGCAGGATCTGCCCTTAACAAAGCAAAACTGGGTAGGATCCAGTGTCTGTAGGTCCCCAATATCTTTATTTATGAGGTCCATGATGATCCTTTCCATAGCTTTGCAGACCAAGCTAGTCAGGCTTATGGGGTGATAGTTTCCAGGATCTGTTGAGGCACCACCTTTGTGGAGAGGGACCACTGTTGCTGTATGCCACTCTTTGGGTACATATCCTGTAGTAAGGCTGAGATTGAACAGTAGTTTTATGTTTGGGTTTAGTTCTTCTTGGAATTCATGTAGGACACAGCCCGGGACACCGTCTGGTCCCATTGATGCTGTGTTTTTTGCTTTGGAGAGGGCGGCTCTTACCTGAGCATCTGAGATGTCAGGGGGGCAGCACTCTGCTGGGATAGATATTTGCCCTTTTGGTGGGGAAGGGGGGGGGGAGTGTTTTACTTGTATCCAGTGCCATCCAGTCAAAGTTAAGTATCATTGAGTAAATTGCACTTACGTTACTTTGAGTGATTGTAAAAAAAAACTAACAAAAAAGTTGCTCTTCCTCTCACTGTTAGTGCTGTAAGACTGTCTTGAAATTGCCTTCAGCAAGGTATTTCCAGCTAGTTGTTGTGGCTTGTGGTAGCATGCACTTGTGGGTCTCTTCTGCTATCTTTTTACATTAGCAGGATTGGATTTATCAATCTTGCAGCAGGAGGTGTTTGAGTGGTCTGTCGGAGTTGGAAAATATACAAAAGGATAGTATAGTCATTTTATTGGCCAGAGGGCTCATTAGTTAGTTTTCTGTTTTTTCTGTGCTGCTGTAAATTTTGCACATTTGTACAGTAGCAAACACCTGGAAAGAACGATCCATAAAACTGTACCCTGTAAAGCAGCAAATACCTTGTGTGTCAGCAAACTTAGAGCAGCTAATTGGGAGTCAAGTAGCAATACCTACAGATTTAGTTCAATTCAATATTGAGTAAACATTAAAGTTAGTAAAATTTAATACTGTTTAGCATTATCTGCTCCAATAAAGCACTCTTAATAGCCTTCTAACCCCAATACACCACCCATTGTAGGTCACAAATCAAAGCAC
Organism: Protopterus annectens; assembly: GCF_019279795.1. NCBI lineage: Eukaryota > Metazoa > Chordata > Ceratodontiformes > Protopteridae > Protopterus > Protopterus annectens. The sequence continues at coordinate 460,546,534 of NC_056742.1, read as the reverse complement.
TGAGCAGTATGGATATGTTATTTCCTGTCTTCTCTGTAGCCATCTTGGTGGATATCAGCACCTTGAGGCAATGAAGCAACTGTCTCACGTTTACTGACAACCACTTAATCCTTAAAGAACCAGACACAGTATGTCAGAGATGTACTTACACAATGACACTGAAGGCTAAATTCTCGCATACAAGTACACATTAGGTTGTCGAAATCACAAATAAAACATCCACCTCATGAAGTACAAAACACACACATAAATGAATGTATGTTGAGGCACTTAAAAGCAATCTTCTTAAACAACAAAGACTGCCTGGACTGCTCCCTGCTGTCAAAGCTATGCCTCAGCAAGCTCAAAGGCACTCAGAAAAAACAACACCTAACACCACACATACTGTCAGTCTCAGTAGAGCCCCAAACACTAAGCCCCTAATGCAGGCACCCACACTTATCATGACTCTTGTCATAGCAGACTCTATTGTAAGACGTGCTGATGCCCCTCTAACCGGGCTGAACAAGGAGAAGGTAACTGTTAGTTGCTTATCTGGAGCTAGCATCCACCAAATCACACAGGTACTCAAGTTGGTACACCATAGGTACCAGTATGATTCCACTGTAGTCCATGTAGGTGTAAATGACCTGAGATGTACCTCCTTTGACTATAAAGAGCAGCATATTGCCATCACTGAGGACGATGTCACAGTATGAGCAAAAATGATTGATTTCAACACTGGCTCTTTTTCTGGTATCATTCTAAGGGGATCCAATATTTGTTGGCTGGGAGCATATGGTTAAAAGAACACTGCTTTGCCAAGGATGGTCTGCATCTCTCCCCTCTAGGCCTTTGAATACTAACTAAAACTTTATCCATCCCCATAGTGCCTTTTTCAGACAATGTCAAGTTGACAAACATACCGACATAGCAAAATCAACTCATCTAAACCTTACAATATTACTGCTTAATGCTAGGAGCATAGATAAGAAACTACACTCCCTCCAAGCCCTCCTCACACTTAAATATAGACATCTGTGCAGTTAC